>NW_011474305.1:0-967 GCF_000754665.1 Bison bison bison
CCAATGTTCCTCTCCAGGGGGGCCAGGGATCTCGGGGTTGCATTCCAGATGCACCCGGGGAGACAGGCATTCATCTCGAGTGGAAGCAAAGAACCCCGCTCTGCTCTCGAATCGCGACGGGTATCTCTTGGAGCTCACTGGGTGGACCCAAGGGAGTCAAGCCTCCTGAGGCGTTTGGAGAGAGGTCGCGAAATTGGTCTCTAGGCCATGCAGGAGACGAAGGCCCTCATCTCTCGATGACGGGGGAATCTCGGTGTTTTTCTCCAGCGGCGGCCCCAGTGTGCGGTTTCTCACGAGGTACGACGGCGAGGTCAGTGAGCCTCTCGTGGGGCGCCAGGGAAGTCGGGTCTCCATGCGAGTGGCGAGGGGGAGCGCGTCACTGCTCCCGAGCCATGGTAGGGGAATCTGGCCTCGAGAAGTGTTGAAGAAGGTCTTTCGAAGTCTTTCTCGGGTTGAGGCAGGAAACCCTGAGTTCCCTCGACTTGTGCAGGTGACCTCAGGGGGCTTCTCATGGTGGCTCTGAGAAGCCAGGGAAACTGGAGGTGGGAGGGGCCTCTCGGGACCCCACTGGGTTTGGTGCATTGGAAGAGGGCCTCATCTCCAGTTGAGGCAGGAACCGCAGGGTACCTCTGATTTCAGACTCCGATCGCAGGGTCCCTGCAGACTGGGGACAGGAGAGTCAGGCCTCGTCTTGGGTTGAGGCATGGAACTCCGCTTGCCTCTCGAGATGTCCCCGGGGAGAGAGGCCGCTTGTCGAGCTGTATTTGGAACCTGGGGTTTTTTCCGAACGATGCACGGAAAAACTGCCCCTTCGTGTTGACTTCATTCACAGGGTGGAGTTCGGAGAGGTGTCCGGGCATCGGGTTCTTATCAAGAGGGGACCGGGAAATCGGGGTCCTTCGGAATGTGGAACCACCCACGAGGCCACGTCTGGAATGTCTTCGTGAGACCGGCCTCATCCTGAGGT
>NW_011474305.1:4543-5460 GCF_000754665.1 Bison bison bison
GAACCACGTGGGTTTTTCTCGAGTTGTGGCGGGATTCTCGAGTTACGACGGGGAATTCAGGATGCCTCTTGTGTTGGCCCAGGGAAGTCCAATCTTCCATTCGAGTTGCGAACGGAAAGCTGGGGATTGCTCTCGAGTGACTGCAGGGCCAAGAGACCTCATCTAGGCTTGTGTCCAGTAGCCAATGTTCCTCTCCAGGGGCGACCGGGATCTCGGGGTTGCATTCCAGACGCACCCGGGGAGACAGGGACTCATCTCGAGTGGAAGGCAAGAACCCCGCTCTGCTCTCGAGTCGCGACGGGTATCTCTTGGAGCTCACTGGGTGGACTAAAGGGAGACAAGCCTCCTGAGGCGTTTGGAGAGAGGTCGCGAGGTTGGCCTCTGGACCATGCAGGGGACGAAGGCCCTCATCTCTCGACGACGGGGGAATCTCGGGGTTGTTCTCGAGCGGCGGCCCCAGTGTGCGGTTTCTCACGAGGTACGACGGCGAGGTCAGTGAGCCTCTCGTGGGGCGCCAGAGAAGTCGGGTCTCCATGCGAGTGGCGAGGGGGAGGGCGTCACTGCTCCCGAGCCATGGTAGGGGAATCTGGCCTCGAGACGAGTTGAAGAAGGTCTCTCGAGGTCTTTCTCGGATTGAGGCAGGAAACCCTGGGTTCCCTCGACTTGTGCTCCACTTGTGACATCAGGGGGCTTCTCTTGGTGGCTCTGAGAAGTCAGGGAAACTGGAGGTGGGAGGGGCCTCTCGAGACTCCACAGGGTTTGGTGCATTGGAAGAGGGCCTCATCTCCAGTTGAGGCAGGAACCGCAGGGTTCCTCTGATTTCAGACTCCGATCGCAGGGTCCCTGCAGACTGGGGACAGGAGAGTCAGGCCTCGTCTTGGGTTGAGGCATGGAACTCCGCTTGCCTCTCGAGGTGT
>NW_011474305.1:9316-9969 GCF_000754665.1 Bison bison bison
CTTCATTCACAGGGTGGAGTTCGGAGAGGTGTCCGTGCATCGGGTTCTTATCAAGAGGGGACCGGGAAATCGGGGTGCTTCGCAATGTGGAAGCACCCACGAGGCCACGTCTGGAATGTCGTCGTGAGACCGGCCTCATCCTGAGGTGCGACCGGAAGGTCGGGAACCCCTTCCAGACAAAGCAGGGGAGTCGACCCTCCTGTCGAGATCAGGAGGGTCGAAGGGGCTCAACGGAAGTGGTGCCGGAAAACCTCGGTGTTCCTCTCCAGGGAGACCGGGATGCCGGGGAACTTGGTGGGGCGCATCAAGGGTGCCAAGTACCGTTTCGACCTCCAATTCCCAACGTGGGACTTCTCCTGAGACGCTGTAGCGGGAAAGGGCTTCATCTTGCGATGACGGGGAACCACGTGGTTTTTCTCGAGTTGCGGCGGGATTCTCGAGTTACGATGGGGAATTCAGGATGCCTCTTGTGTTGGCCAAGGGAAGTCCAAACTTCCATTCGAGTTGCGAAGGAAAGCTGGGGATTGCTCTCGAGTGACTGCAGGGCCAATAGACCTCATCTAGGCTTGTGTCCAGAAGCCAATGTCCCTCTCCAGGGGCGACCAGGATCTCGGGATTGCATTCCAGACGCACCCGGGGAGACAGGCATCTCG
>NW_011474306.1:0-589 GCF_000754665.1 Bison bison bison
TCGGAGAGGTGTCCGGGCATCGGGTTCTTATCAAGAGGGGACCGGGAAATCGGGGTCCTACGGAATGTGGAACCACCCACGAGGCCACGTCTGGAATGTCTTCGTGAGACCGGCCTCATCCTGAGGTGCGACCGGAAGGTCGGGAACCCCTTCCAGACAAAGCAGGGGAGTCGACCCTCCTGTCCAGATCAGGAGGGGAGAAAGGGCTCAGAGGAGGGGGTGCCGGAAAACCTCAGTGTTCCTCTCGAGGGAGACCGGGATTTCGGGGAACTTTGTGGGTCGCATCAAGGGTGCCAAGGGCACTTTCGACCTCCAATTCCTAACGTGGGACTTCTCCCGAGACGCTGTAGCGGGAAAGGGCTTCATCTTGCGATGATGGGGGAGCCACGTGGTTTTTCTCCAGTTACGGCGGGATTCTCGAGTTACGACGGGGAATTCAGGATGCCTCTTGTGTTGGCCCAGGCAAGTCCAATCTTCCATTCGAGTTGCGAAGGAAAGCTGGGGATTGCTCTCGAGTGACTGCAGGGCCAATAGACCTCATCTAGGCTTGTGTCCAGAAGCCAATGTTCCTCTCCAGGGGCGACAGGGA
>NW_011474307.1:0-812 GCF_000754665.1 Bison bison bison
ACATAAGTCTTTGTGAATTATGGTTTTTATCAAGGGTATATGCCCAGTAGTGGGATTGCTGAGTCATACGGTACCCTTACTCCTAGCTTTTTAAGAAGTCTGCTTACTGTTCTGCATAGTGGGTGGATCAGTTTACTTTCTCATTAACGGTGCAAGAAGGGTTCCCTTTTTTCCACATCCTCTCCAGCATTTATTGTTTGTAGGTTTTTTTTTTAATTTTATTGTTTTTGGCTGTGCTGGGTCTCTGTTGCTGTGCCAGCTTTTCTCTGGTTGTGGCGAGCGGAGGCAGCTCTCTAGTTGTGGTATGTGTGCTTCTCACTGAGCTGGCTTCTACTGTCGCAGAGCATGACCTCTAGGGCACATGGATTCAGTGGTTGCAGCTCCCGGACTCTGGAGCAGTTGTGGTTCAAGGGCTTTGTTTGCTCCATGGCATGTGGGATCTTCCTGGACCAGGGATCAAACACGTGTCTCCTGCATTGGCAGGCGGATTCTTTACCAGTGAGCCACCAAGGAAGCCCCCTTTGTAGATATTTTTGGTGATAGCCATTCTAACCGGTGTGAGGGGATACCTCTTTGTAATCACTGCTGCTGCTGCTGCTGAGTCACTTCAGTCATGTCCGACTCTGTGCGACCCCATAGACAGCAGCCCACCAGGCTCCCTCGTCCCTGGGGTTCTCCAGGCAAGAACACTGGAGTGGGTTGCCATTTCCTTCTCCAATGCATGAAAGTGAAAAGTGAAAGTGAAGTCGCTCAGTTGTGTCTTACCCTCAGTGACCCCGATGGACTGCAACCCACCAGGCTCCTCCATCCAT
>NW_011474308.1:0-595 GCF_000754665.1 Bison bison bison
AAAGCCTTTCCCAATGCTGATATTGAAGAAAAATTCTGCCATATTTTCTTCAAGGTTTTGTTATGGTTGCATTTTTTTGTTTAGATTCCTAAACCCATTTACAGTTTATTTTTGTGGATGGTATGTCATGGATCTGCACTGATTTTTTTTTTTAATGTCTCAATTGTTCCAGCCTCATTTATTGAATGTTCATCTTTGCCTCAGTGATTTTACATGCCTTTGGATCATATACTAAAATCCCCAACTATAATTGGTGTTATTCTGAGATTTTTATTCTATGCCACTGGCCTATTAGTCTATTCCTGTACTGGTACCCAAGTGGTATAAATTTAGAGCTTTATAGTGTGCTTTTATGTCTGATATGATTACTATTCACTCATGCTGCTGCTGCTGCTGCTAAGTGGCTTCAGTCGTATCCGACTCCGTGTGACCCCATGGACTGCAGCCCACCAGGCTTCTCCGTCCATGGGATTGTCCAGGCAAGGAACACTGGAGTGGGTTGCCATTTCCTTCTCCAATGCATGAAAGTGGAAAGTGAAAGTGAAGTTGCTCAGTCCTGTCTTGACTCTTAGCGACCCCATGGACTGCAGCCTAC
>NW_011474309.1:0-511 GCF_000754665.1 Bison bison bison
AGCAAACATTATCCTCAATGGTGAAAAATTGAAAGCATTTCCTCTAAAGTCAGGAACAAGACAAGGGTGCCCACTTTCACCATTACTATTCAACATAAGTTTTGGAAGTTTTGGCCACAGCAATCAGAGCAGAAAAAGAATAAAAGGAATCCAAATTGGAAAAGAAGAGGTAAAACTCTCACTATTTGCAGATGACATGATCCTCTACTTAGAAAACCCTAAAGACTTCACCAGAAAATTCTAGAACTAATCAATGATTATAGTAAAGTTGCAGGATATAAAATCAACACACAGAAATCCCTTGCATTCCTATACACTAATAATCAGAAAACAGAGAGAGAAATTAGGAAACAATTCCATTCACCATTGCAACGAAAAGATAAAATACTTGAGGAATATATCTACCTAAAGAAACTAAAGACCTGTATATAGAAAAACTTAAAACACTACGGTGAAAGAAATCAAAAGAGGACACTAATAGATGGAGAAATATACCATGTTCATGGATTGG
>NW_011474310.1:0-610 GCF_000754665.1 Bison bison bison
CTACATATTTTAGCCTCTTAAAGCACATGGACTCTGAAGGAAAGGATATGTGGGTTTCAAATTCAGCTGTACAACATCTCCACTTCATAAATAGCTACTAAATAGCTGTTTGCTTTGAGATTCTGAATGATGTTTACTAATTGGAATGACTGGAAACCTGATCTGAGCTGAAGGCCCAGAGCCCTTGTCACTGACCGCTGATCTAGGGGCTAGGATCTGGCGCTTCACTGCTGCGTCCCGGCCCCAGTCACTGGCTGGGAGCCGAGGCCCTACCCCAAGCTATTGCAGGATGAGGCCCCTGAGATAATTTGACCAGGTTGTTGTAAATGCCCACCAAGCACTTCATGTTTCCAGCGCCTTGGTGCAATCATAGCAGCAGAAACCAGTGAAACATTTCATTGCACTCCAGAGAGAAGAAATACAGCTCCACCCACCAGAACACCGACACAAGTTTCCCTAACCAGGAAACCTTGACAAGCCACCTGTACAAACCCACACACAGTGAGGAAACGCCACAATAAAGAGAACTCCACAAACTGCCAGAATACAGAAAGGACACCCCAAACTCAGCAATTTAACAAGATGAAGAGACAGAGGAATACTCAGCAGA
>NW_011474311.1:0-560 GCF_000754665.1 Bison bison bison
ATTTGCTATTATTTTCTCCCATTCTGAAGGTCTGCCTTTTCACCTTGCTAATAGTTTCCTTTGTTGTGCGGAAGCTTTTAAATTTAATTAGGTCCCATTTGTTTATTTTTGCTTTTATTTCCAATATTCTGGGAGGTGGGTCATAGAGGATCCTGCTGTGATGTACGTCGGAGAGGGTTTTGCCTATGTTCTCCTCTAGGAGTTTTATAGTTTCTGGTCTTACGTTGAGATCTTTAATCCATTTTGAGTTTATTTTTGTGTATGGTGTTAGAAAGTGTTCTAGTTTCATTCTTTTACAAGTGGTTGACCAGTTTTCCCAGCACCACTTGTTAAAGAGATTGTCTTTAATCCACTGTGTATATTCTTGCCTCCTTTGTCAAAGATAAGGTGTCCATATGTGCGTGGATTTATCTCTGGACTTTCTATTTTGTTCCATTGATCTATATTTCTGTCTTTGTGCTAGTACCATACTGTCTTGATAACTGTGGCTTTGTAGTAGAGACCTGAAGTCAGGTAGGTTGATTCCTCCAGTTCCATTCTTCTTTCTACAAGATAGCTTT
>NW_011474312.1:0-747 GCF_000754665.1 Bison bison bison
ATTGCCAACAGAAAATACTAAAATGACAGAAAACATCTAGGTTAGGCTGAGCTCCATTATAAACAGTAGAGTGGCCCACAGGCAACTCTGTCCTTTTGTATCTGAAACAGATGATCATAACTAAAATATTTAAGCTACAGGGGTTACCCAATAGGTCAATTTTTATATGTTACCATCATATCCTAATTTACGGTGCCTTTTATTCAACTGACTTTTCATTTATCGTCTCAACTTTGTTTTCTTTAAGATCTGTAAGGATTTACATCGTCTTCTATCCCAGTCTGCTTACACATCCATTTTGAAGCTAACGGGCCAGAATTTTTCAGTAACTCAAGTTTTCCTCCACTACTGATAAAAGGACACCACTTCCATATAAATTCCAAAACCTGGATAAGAACCTGCACATGGGGCAACCATTTTTTTTCTGGAGAGAACAGACCTCCTCACTGTCTCGCCTGAGAGTCAATTCCAAGGTTTGTGAGTAGATATTTTACTTCCTGGTACTGCGGCTGCTAAGTCGCTTCAGTTGTGTCTGACTGACTCTGTGCGACCCCAGAGATGGCAGCCCACCAGGCTCTGCCGTCCCTGGGATTCTCCAGGAAAGAACACTGGAGTGGGTTGCCATTTCCTTCTCCAATGCATGAAAGTGAAAAGTGAAAGTGAAGTCCCTCAGTCGTGTCCGACCCTCAGCGACCCCATGGGCTGCAGCCTTCAGGCTCCTCTGTCCATGGGATTCTTCAGGCAAGA
>NW_011474313.1:0-955 GCF_000754665.1 Bison bison bison
GATAAATAAAATTGACAAACCATTAGCCAGACTCATCAAGAAACAAAGGGAGAAAAATCAACAAAATTAGAAATGAAAATGGAGAGATCACAACAGACAACACAGAAATACACAGGATCATAAGAGACTACTATCAGCACCTATATGCCAATAAAATGGACAACTTGGAAGAAATGCACAAATTCTTAGAAAAGTACAATTTTCCAAAACTGAACCAGGAAGAAATAGAAAATCTTAACAGACTCATCACAAGCATGAAAATTGAAACAGTAAACAGAAATCTTCCAACCAACAAAAGCCTAGGACCTGACGGCTTCACAGCTGAATTCTACCAAAAATTTAGAGAAGAGCTAACACCTATCCTACTCAAACTCCTCCAGAAAATTGCAGAGGAAGGTAAACTTCCATACTCATTCTATGAGGCCACCATCACCCTAATACTAAAACTGACAAAGATGCCACAAAAAAAGAAAGAAAGAAAACTACAGGCCAATATCACGGATGAACATAGATGCAAAAATCCTTAAACAAAATTCTAGCAAACAGAATCCAACAACATATTTAAAGACCATACATCATGACCAAGTGTGCTTTATCCCAGGGATGCGAGGATTCTTCAATATCTGCAAATCAATCAATGTAATACACCATATTAACAAATTGAAAGATAAAAACCATATGATTATGCATAGAAATAGATGCAGAGAAAGCCTTTGACAAAATTCAACATCCATTTATGATAAAAAAACCCTCCAGAAAGCATGAATAGAAGGAATATACCTCAACATAATAAAAACTGTATATGACAAACCCACAGCAAACATTATCCTCAATGGTGAAAAATTGAAAGCATTTCCCCCAAAGTCAGGAACAAGACAAGGGTTCCCACTCTCACCACTACTATTCAACATAGGTTTGGAAGTTTTGGCCACAGCAATCAGAGCAGAAAAAGAAA
>NW_011474314.1:0-545 GCF_000754665.1 Bison bison bison
AGTCCGAAAAGCAGTACTTGGATGCAATCTCAAAAACGACAGAATGATCTCTGTTCGTTTCCAAGGCAAACCATTCAATATCACAGTAATCCAAGTCTATGCCCCAACCAGAAACGCTGAAAAGCTGAAGTTAAACGGTTCTATGAAGAGCTAAAAGACCTTTTAGAACTAACACCCCAAAAAGGTGTCCTTTTGATTATAGGGGACTGTAATGCAAAAGTAGGAAATCAAAAAACACCTGGAGTAACAGGCAAATTTGGCCTTGGAATATGGAATGAAGCAGGGCAAAGACTAATAGAGTTTTGCCAAGAAAATGCACTGGTCATAACAAACACCCTCTTCCAACAACACAAGAGAAGACTCTATACATGGACATCACCAGATGGTCAACATCGAAATCAGAATGATTATATTCTTTGCAGCCAAAGATGGAGAAACTCTATACAGTCAGCAAAAACAAACCAGGAGCTGACTGTGGCTCAGACCATGAAACTCCTTATTGCCAAATTCAGACTTAAATTGAAGAAAGTGGGAAAATCACTAGA
>NW_011474315.1:0-519 GCF_000754665.1 Bison bison bison
AAAAAAAAAAAATACACTAATATTTAGTATCATTTCCCAGTGGAAAAATGATAAAAAAAAAACAATGCATTGAGATGAGAAATTGATTTACAGATATGTGATAAGAGTACTACAAACCAAATTTGTGCCTAATTTGCTGGAAAAAAAAATCCAATTCTGTATCTCTTTTCTTTGATGCTCCAAATTCTAAACCCGGTTCATAATCTGGATTGTCTTTTAAAATTCACTAAGTACTTACTATATACTAACCATCATGTTAAGCAATTTATGTGGAATGGCTCACTTAGTACTTATAAAACTTTAACAGTTATAATATGACCGTTTTACTTACTATTGCTATAGAATTCATAGTACTTGTGTCAACACATATTCTCTGGATAATTAATCTCATGGAATATTAAGTGAAGTGAAGTGAAGTGAAGTGAAGTGAAAGTCGCTTAGTCGTGTCCAACTCTGTGACCCCATGGACTATACAGTCCATGGAATTCTCCAGGCCAGAATACTAGAGTGGGTAGCCTT
>NW_011474316.1:0-608 GCF_000754665.1 Bison bison bison
TTAGCTCAGATAGTAAAGCGTCTACTTACAATGTGGGAGACCCAGGTTCAATCTCTGGGTTGGGAAGATCTCCTGGAGCAGGAAATGGCAACCCACTCCAGTATTCTTGCCTGGAAAAAATCCCATGGACAGAGGAGTCTGGTAGGCTACAGTCCATGGAGGCGCAAAGAGTCGGACACAACTGAGTGACTTCACTTTCACTTTCACTTTTTCTATGTAGAGTAGGTGAAAAATAATTACAAAGGAGAAAAATGTGTGCATATAGTGTAAAATTACAGTGAAAACTGACAAAGATATAAATAAGCCATATTCAGAAATGATATGTGTTGATTGGCAAAGATGAATTACAGTAGGATTAGTCACAGATGCAAACAATTTAGAAGATAATTAGAATTACTCTTTGGCATATTGACTGACCATCAGAGACTAAATTCATTTTAATAAGTCTATAATTACAGTACGGTACTATGATGGATTTGTTTATGAGCCTCCCTCTTTTTCATCTCCACATCCATCCATACATGTCCTTCACAGATAGAAAAACACAAAGGTGCTTTTAATTTTAGGGACTTCTTGTTTTTGATAATGCTGTTGCTTGTTACTGTCAA
>NW_011474317.1:0-530 GCF_000754665.1 Bison bison bison
GGCAAGAATACTGGAGTGGGTTGCCATTTCCTGCTCCAGGAGATCTTCCCAACCCAGAGATTGAACCTGGGTCTCCCACATTGTAAGTAGACGCTTTACTATCTGAGCTAAAGTAAAGACTACTTTACTACCGAGAAAGTAGAAAAGCCACTGCTATTCTACTGAGAAATCAAACAGGATTTGAATCAGATTTTATAACTTCTGAAATAAAGATGTGTTTAGTTTACGCCTGATTTTTGCTTGGGAAACATAAGTAGAGGTCACATATGCATATTACTAAAATACAAAAATAGAATTAAAACATCTATTAAAATGAACATTAAGCCAGAATGTAAGGCAACTGAAAAACTTAGAGCTGTGAAATTTATCATTGTCTTCAAGACTTGGCAATGTTCTTTTGGAAGAGAAAGACATTATTTTAGATTAGCTCTCTAAGGTCCCTTGCAAACCTGAAATTCAAGAAAAGGAAATGCAAATTTCAGTATTAATATGGAAACAAAACCTTTCTGTGTATGTGTCTGCTGTCAGAA
>NW_011474318.1:0-2171 GCF_000754665.1 Bison bison bison
TCCGGGTAACACACCTTCCCCAGGAAGCAATGCAGGGGCTGGCTGAGCTGCCAGGAGGGGTGCGACCGCAGCTCCCTCCGCTGCCTGGCCCCTGCATTCCAGCCCTGCGCCCAGAGTTTGACCTTCTCTGTGGCTGTGGCATGTGTGTTCTGGGTTACAGAAATAGCCCAGCCCCTGGGACCCTGCAGGCCCTCCCTCTCCTCCACCCAAAGACGCCCTCGGCTCCCAGGCTCCAGGGGCGTCAGGCTGGAGCAGGGGAGGGCTCAGTTCCCCACTGCCCTCCCGCACGCCCCTCCCAGAGCAGAGCCAGGTTGGGCCGCCTCCTCACACGCCCACCCCTTCCAGTCCCCGCACTTCTGGGGTGTCTGCCATCACTGTGGATGGAGCTGAGGCTTTTGGCAGGGGAAGGCATGAAGGAGACACAGCACCACGAAAAGCTTAGACAAACCTGACCCCTCGTTATGTTTTCTTTGGAGTTCATTTGGATTAACCAGAAATGGTTCCCAATCCCACACACCCTGGCCTAGCCACCCTGTCGTCTCACACAAGGCGATGATGTCATGGTCCCTGTTTCAATACTAACCCAAACAAGATGGCATTGGTCCTCCAACAAGCCCAAGATGGAATGGGGGACCGTGGACTCAACGACAATACCAAAGACTGAATGTAGAAACAGTGATGAGCTTTTGATGTGCGGCTTTTAGATCCTGACTCCCTAGTGTCTGATGAAACAATAAATCTTTCATGAAGGACTTTACTAAAGGGATAGAATGTTACCTCTGGGGAGGGTGGGGCCCTGAATGGCCTTCAAGATTCAGGTTCCACACTTTGTCCACCCGTGGGGAATGGCAAGGACAGCCACGCCTTGGCCTCTTCAGCCACACTGCCGTTACTACCTCCTAGGCCTCAGCAGCCTCGTAGACAGGTGGGGAGAGAGCTGGACAAAGGATATTGGAGTGTATAAACTCTGCAAATCAAACACCTCTGGGCTTGGAGGTCCAGGAAAGGCTATCGGTGATAGAAAGTACCCATCTCCCTCCAAAAAAAAGAAAGTACCCATCCCTTTCTAGACACTGCCCCTCCACCCCAATACCACAGAGTTACAGCAGTAATAGCCATGTTCCTGCAACCTCATGCCACTCTCTTGGTTCCAGGTAGCCACCCAACCCTAGCTGAGCCAAAACACCTTTCCAGGGATGGGAATTGGAACTGAGAGAAAAAAAAAGACCAGTCCTTCTTCAGGTGACATGTACACAAGGGAGCTGCGAGAAGCCATCTCTTTAGACTGACACAGAGCCAGGACAGCCCTGCAGGGAGAAGAGCCTGAAGCTAGCCCATGAAGAGGACCAATGGGCAAGGCCACACTTGCACCAGCCAGCTTCTTGATTCTAGCTTGTTCCTGCAGCCCAGCCATCCCTCTGAACTTTACAATACAATCCCCTTGGGGCTTAAAGTCCTTTGAGCAGTTCCAGTAACATACTCGAAAGTTATAACTAACATCAGGAAGAGAGACAAGATGAATTCTGGAGGATCCAGCGTCTAAACTCCGTAGATGTGGCTGGCATGAGGAAGAAAAGGAAGGAAGAGGAAGGAAAAGGGCCAAGGAGTTTGCCCAAGGGTTGCAGAACACAGTGCTGTTAAGACCTGAGCTGGCCTAGAAGGCCATGCAGGAGGACAGGGTGGATGTAGGTAGGGGTCAGAGAAAGCAGGTGGATTTGCTGCCTCCCAGGTCAGGGAAAGCTCCTCGGGTGTTTAGAGAGCTGGCAACAGGAGAAGTGCGGGCCACATGTGTGAGCTAAGTCCCTAGTGAAGGTGGTAGGCCACCTCTGCTGACGGATGGGCCAGGGGTCTGGGAGCATGTTCCCAGAGGACATTCGTTATTCAGGAGAGGAGAAAATTTATATCCTTTCTCCTGCCCTTTCCAAAGCAAACGAGGGTCCTTTGCCACCTTAGAGACTCACAGCTCTCTCAGACTAAGGGATCTGCTCTGTCCTTCAGGCCTTCAGAAACACTTCAGTTCAGTTCAGTTCAGTTCAGTCACTCAGTCGTGTCCGACTCTTTGCGACCCCATGAATCGCAGCACACCAGGCCTCCCTGTCCATCACCAACTCCCGGAGTTCACTCAGACTCACGTCCATCGAGTCAGTGATGCCATCCAGCCATCTCATCCT
>NW_011474319.1:0-556 GCF_000754665.1 Bison bison bison
AGCATTACTTTACTAGCATGTGAGATGAGTGCAATTGTGTGGTAGTTTGAGCATTCTTTGGCATTGACTTTGGGATTGGAATGAAAACACCTTTTCCAGTCTTGTGGCCACTGCTGAGTTTTCCAAATATCAAACCTGGGCTGGCGATTTGTTTCATATATGATATTTTACATGTTTCAATGCCATTCTCCCATATCATCCCGGGCTCACCCTCTCCCACAGAGTCCAAAAGACTGGAACTGCCATATGACCCAGCAATCCCACTGCTGGGCATACACACTGAGGAAACCAGAATCGAAAGAGACACATGTACCTCAGTGTTCATTGCAGCACTGTTTATAATAGCTGGGACATGGAAGCAACCTAGATGTCCATCAGGAGATGAATGGATAAGAAAGCTGTGGTACATGTACACAATGGGATATTACTCAGCCATTAAAAAGATACATTTAAATCAGTTCTAATGAGGTGATGAAACTGGAGCCAATTATACAGAGTGAAGTAAGCCAAGAAAGAAAACACCAATACAGTATACTAACACATATATATGGTATTT
>NW_011474320.1:0-546 GCF_000754665.1 Bison bison bison
ATGGTGTGATCACTCACCTAGAGCCAGACATCCTGGAATGTGAAGTCAAGTGGGCCTTAGAAAAGCATCACTACGAACAAAGCTAGTGGAGGTGATGGAATTCCAGTTGAGCTGTTTCAAATCCTGAAAGATGATGCTGTGAAAGTGCTGCACTCAATATGCCAGCAAATTTGGAAAACTCAGCAGTGGCCACAGGACTGGAAAAGGTCAGTTTTCATTCCAATCCCAAAGAAAGGCAATGCCAAAGAATGCTCAAACTACCACACAATTGCACTCATCTCACATGCTAGTAAAGTAATGCTCAAAATTCTCCAAGCCAGGTTTCAGCAATACATGAACCCTGAACTTCCAGATGTTCAAGCTGGTTCTCGAAAAGGCAGAGGAACCACAGATCAAATTGCCAACATCTGCTGTATCATTGAAAAAGCAAGAGAGTTCCAGAAACACATCTATTTCTGCTTTATTGACTATCCCAAAGCCTTTGACTGTGTGGATCACAATAAACTGTGGAAAATTCTGAAAGAGATAGGAATACCAGACCACCTG
>NW_011474321.1:0-1886 GCF_000754665.1 Bison bison bison
GCACCTGCAGGGACCCTGCTGCTGCAGCTGCAGGCTCATGATCCTGATGCTGGGGCCAATGGTCGTGTGACCTACTACCTGGGTACAGGTGCAGCAGGAGCCTTCCTGCTAGAGCCCAGCTCTGGGGAATTGCGCACAGCCACCACCCTTGACAGAGAGCAGTGTCCCAGCTATGCCTTTACAGTGAATGCAGTGGACAGTGCAGCTGCTGGGCCCCTAAGCACCACAGTGCCCGTCACCATCACAGTGCGTGATGTCAATGACCACGCGCCCACCTTCCCCACCAGTCCCCTGAGGCTGCGCCTGCCCCGCCCAGGCCCTGTCTTCAGCACTCCAATTCTGCCTCTGGCCACTCTGCGAGCTGAAGACCGTGACGCTGGTGCCAATGCCTCCATCCTGTACCGGCTGGCAGGCACACCACCTCCTGGCACCACCGTGGACTCTTACACTGGTGAAATCCGTGTGTCCCGCTCCCCTGTATCTCTGAGCCCCCGAGATCGTGTCCTCTTCATTGTGGCAACTGACCTTGGCCGTCCAGCTCGCTCTGCCACTGGTGTGGTCATTATTGGGCTGCAAGGGGAGTCTGAGCATGGACCCCGCTTCTCCCGAGCCAGTAGTGAAGCCATGCTCCGTGAGAATGCACCCCCAGGTGAGTCCCTAACCATGTCTCCCAGCTTTGTATCTCTGGATGGGCTGGGGTTGCTCAGTGAAAATGTTCCCCAAACTCCCTCAGTCTAGTGCTCACACTTCAACCAATGCCCTCCTTTCTTTAGGGACTCCCGTTGTCTCCCCCAAGGCTATCCATGCAGGGGGCTCAAGTGGACCCATCACATACAGCATTCTCAGTGGGAATGAGAAAGGGACATTCTCCATCCAGCCTAGTACAGGTAAGGGAAGGAGCAAGGGGCTCTGGGGGACAGGTTCCTGGAGGAGCTCCTTTTTGGGCCCCAGGAGACTCCGGTTGAGGAGGGGCTGCCCTGCAGTGGTAGGCCTCAGAGACGGAGGCACTCGGGCAAGCAAGAGGTCTGTCAGTGATCCATTCTGCCTTCCCCTAGGAGCCATCACAGTCCGCTCAGCAGAGGGGCTGGATTTTGAGGCAAACCCACGGCTGCGACTGGTGCTGCAGGCAGAGAGTGGAGGAGCCTATGCCTTCTCTGTGCTGACCCTAACCCTGCAAGATGCCAATGACAACGCGCCCCGCTTCCTGCAGCCCCACTACGTGGCCTTCCTTCCAGAGTCCAGGCCCTTGGAGGGACCCCTGCTACAGGTGTGGAGTGTGATAGGAAGATGGGGGCAGGGCTGGGCAGACTTTGTCTGCCACCAGCCCAGTGTCAGCAGCCTCCTGTTCCCGCCAGGTGGAAGCAGATGACCTGGACCAAGGCCCCAGTGGACAGATCTCCTACAGTCTGGCCGCATCCCAGCCAGCCCGGGGATTGTTCCATGTAGACCCAGCCACGGGCACTATCACCACCACAGCTATCCTGGACCGCGAGATCTGGGCCGAAACACGGTGAAGCTTGGCTCTGTAGACCCTAAGACTCTTTCCTGGGTCCATGCAATTTCGAGTCCTGCATTAAATTCCCTTCAATCCCTAGGCCACATCCTGAGTTCCCCGCTTCCACCCCTGCCACCTGTCCTGAGCCCTCCTGTCCCTGCCCAGGGTTCTCGCTTATCCCAGGCCCCACCCCCTGATTGTGCTCTGTGTTCAGGCTGGTGCTGATGGCCACAGACAGAGGAAGCCCAGCCCTGGTGGGCTCAGCTACCCTGACGGTGATGGTCATCGACACCAATGACAATCGCCCCACCATCCCCCAGCCCTGGGAGCTCCGAGTGTCAGAAGGTGAGGACTGGGTCAAGTGAGAGGTATAAAGGGTGGTAGGGAAGCA
>NW_011474321.1:5192-6183 GCF_000754665.1 Bison bison bison
CGGAGTGCCACCGTGCCTGTGACTGTGGACATCACCCACACTGCGCTGGGCCTGGCACCTGACCTCAACCTGCTCTTGGTGGGAGCCGTGGCAGCCTCTCTGGGAGTCGTGGTGGTGCTTGCCCTGGCAGCCCTTGTCCTGGGACTGGTGCGGGCCCGGAGCCGCAAAGCTGAGGCGGCGCCTGGCCCGATGTCCCAGGCGGCACCCCTGGCCAGTGGCTCACTGCAGAAGCTGGGCCGAGAGCCACCCAGCCCGCCGCCCTCAGAGCACCTGTATCACCAGACCCTCCCCAGCTATGGTGGGCCTGGAGCTGGAGGACCCTACCCCCGCGGTGGCTCCCTGGACCCTTCACACTCAAGCGGCCGAGGCTCAGCAGAGGCTGCGGAAGATGACGAGATCCGCATGATCAACGAGTTCCCCCGCGTGGCCAGTGTGGCCTCCTCCCTGGCTGCCCGCGGCCCTGACTCCGGCATCCAGCAGGATGCAGACGGACTGAGTGACACCTCCTGTGAGCCACCTGCCCCTGACACCTGGTATAAGGGCCGTAAGGCAGGGCTGCTGCTGCCGGGTGCAGGAGCCACTCTGTACAGAGAAGACGGCCCCCCAGCCACTGCCACCACCTTCCTGGGGGGCTGTGGCCTAAGCCCCGCGCCCACTGGGGACTACGGCTTTCCAGCAGATGGCAAGCCCTGTGTGGCGGGAGCGCTGACGGCCATCGTGGCCGGTGAGGAGGAGCTCCGTGGCAGCTACAACTGGGACTACCTGCTGAGCTGGTGCCCTCAGTTCCAGCCGCTGGCCAGTGTCTTCACAGAGATTGCCCGGCTCAAGGATGAAGCTCGGCCGTGTCCCCCGGCGCCCCGTATTGACCCACCGCCCCTCATCACTGCCGTGGCCCACCCAGGAGCCAAGTCTGTGCCCCCCAAACCAGCCAGCACGGCCGCAACCCGGGCCGTCTTCCCACCAGCCTCTCACCGCTCCCCCATCAGCCACG
>NW_011474322.1:0-537 GCF_000754665.1 Bison bison bison
TGCCATGTGACTGCTTCAAAGTCTTTTAATCTATCTATGCCCTAGTTTTCTCATCTTTGTAAACAGAGGGTTTTGAAGAATGATTATCTGTATATCAGACGCCCGTGGAATCAAATGGCGTTCACCAGTGGATGAGCGCCCAGAGGGAGGGAGGCAGGAGCGCGTCTCTTGAGAGGTCACAGAGCCTGCTGCGCCGACTCCCCCAGGCACTCAGGAGCAGAGGAGGCTGAGCCGGTGCAGTGTGCCATGGAGGCAGAGCCGGGGGACAGGGGGAGCAGTGAGAACATCTGGAGGAACCGGCCTGTGGGAGTTAGGAAAAACACAACCTCCACTGTGTTCCCCTCGCGGCTGCCAAGGGTCTGGAGAGTCTCAACTATCGTCTATAATCAGGACCATGGAGGGGAGGAAGTACAGAAGAGAGATAAATACGGGAGCCCAGCTACGGAAGAGGCCCGAAGGAAGGAGGCCAAGGAAGGTGAAAAAGGAAAGAAGTCGTAGTTTGTAGGTCCACTTCGTCATCTGCAAGGTGACAGGAGG
>NW_011474323.1:0-514 GCF_000754665.1 Bison bison bison
GACAGAGGATCGAGATGGCTGGATGGCATCACTGACTCAATGGACGTGAGTCTGAGTGAACTCCGGGGTTGGTGATGGCAGGGAGGCCTGGCGTGCTGCGATTCATGGGGTCACAAAGAGTCGGACACGACTGAGCAACTGATCTGATCTGATCTGAAGTGCTTTGGGATAATTATTTCTAGTAATAAGATGACATTTCTGAGAACAATGGAAAAAGATTATTTTGTCTCTTTTCCTACTAATTGACCATTCTTTTCTCTTCTTTTTATCTGGAAGGTTTGTTCCTACATGTTCTTCAATCCATGTCATTCAAAAAGCACTGAAAAACCTGTTCAACCTTAGAAGTAAAGAAGCATCAGTTTCTCACCCTCTCCTTTCCATCTTTCCTTGCAATCAAAACTTGCCAAATTACAGGGCTAGGGCTGAGGACCTGGGGCTAATAGATACTGGTTCTAGCCAGGAGTAGGAAAAAGCCAGGAAAGTTGAAGGTTCAAGACTAAACTGGAGACATAGA
>NW_011474324.1:0-797 GCF_000754665.1 Bison bison bison
TTTCTTTATAGTCCAACTCTCACATCTATACATGACCACTGGAAAAACCATAGCCTTGACTAGACAGACCTTTGTTTGCAAAGTAATGTCTCTGCTTTTTATTTATTTTTTTTTTTTTTCAAATTATGAGAGAATATTTAATGAGAATTTGAGTTAGATGTATATTCTCAACTGGACAAAATTATTTGCATTAGTGTAGATAGGAATCTCAGGCTTTGTATCTGTTTTCTACAAGTTGATCTCAACTCCTGCAGAGTTGTGAAAGAACCTGATCACTTAAATACACACCCTTATATAATCTCTTACATCACTGAGGAACTCCAGGAGGGTTCCCTAGATTAGGTTCAGCAATTCACTGAAGGGCCTGACACAGGCATCATTTTGCCTATTTGTAAGTACTGAATTGTGTTTCTTTGTGTACTGCGTATCACCCTCTTATTTCATCTCTGATTGTTCCCTACGAATTAAATACTTGGGTCACCACCATTTTCCCTGAAACTTAAATTTATTGATTTTTTCTCCTAGCACTTAAATTCACAGAGAAATCTGAACTTCTTTGTCAAATGGCTTTATCTTTGTGAGAAACTTTTACCATTTTGTAACATGTCTTTGATTTTCTAAAAGGATATATAATTAACTATCTTAACAGAGCTTGTCTAAGGAGGTGAAACTCCTTTTGTTATTCTGACTGGAACAACAAATCATCTTCATTTTACACATGGTTCTCTTTTGCTGTTGCTGTTTTAATAGAATGACAATTGCTAACATTTATTCTGCACTTATCTGTAAAAGCATTA
>NW_011474325.1:0-1485 GCF_000754665.1 Bison bison bison
GACTGAGCGACTTCACTTTTCATGGCTGATTCGTGTTGAGGCTTGACAGAAAATAGCAAAATTCTGTAAAGCAATTATCCTTCAATAAAAATAAACTAATTTAAAAAAATCTAGTGTCTCTTCTTATAAGGACACCAGTCCTGTCAAGTTGGAGCTCACCCTTTGACCTCATTTAACTCTAATTACTGTCCTAAAGGCCCTATCTCCAAACAGAGTCACATTTGGGGGTTAGAGCTTCAATGTATCAATTGGTGGTGGTGAGGTGGGGGGCGGGGAGACACAATTCAGCGCATAACACTGACCTGCCACAATCTAGAGTGTGACATCTAATGATTGTCCAGGACAATACCTCGTGATTTACAGTGGGCATGTATCTTAGAAGAGGACAGACCTTGAAGCCCTGCAGCACTGGGGCTTCTCCCTTTGAATACCAGTGAAAGAGCCAAACAGAACCTGATTCTGTTAGGTCAGCATGCTCCATCATGGAAGCCCCAGGACTTGGGATTGATCAACTCGCTGCAACTCTAAGGTGGGCCTAGGTCACCACCATGGACAGATGGTGCTTGGTTGCTGGGATGCTGCAGCTCAGTGGGAAAGTTAACAGAAAGCCTTAACAGAGAGATGCCGAGACTTCCAGATGCAACCCTCAGAGTCTCATGACATCAGGTGATAACAGTCAGCTTCAAGAATCATGTGAGACCTGCTATATTTAACAAGGCCACAGAGAAGAGAACTATGAAACTTAGGTAATGCGCTGTTCTTGCCCTTTTTGTGAGAACAGTGGTTATTATGTTAACTACCTTTAGCTGTGGGGCTTGTGCTTTTTCCTGGGTCTTTTAAATTAGTGATCCTTCAAAAAGTCACCTATAAGAAAAGATCCTAAGGAAATGAATAAGCATGTCATTCTCAAGGGTATTTTCTGGACATGTTGATACATACGGCATCAGCAGGGCTGTGAGCGGTCTAGGATGGGGAAGCCAGAGAAACATGTCTATTTTTGTTTTTGCCGGTGCACAAGCTGTCAAAGGAAGGTTTATCATTTTCTCCCCGATGACATGAGCTTATTTATTACGTCTGTATTTTCCCCACTTTACCTTTTATTTATTTTTATTATAAGATTCTATAATGAGATGAAATTATATAGGATGAATTTCAATCTCTTACAGGTTGGAAAAGGATCAGTGAAGGAAAACTTGGAATAACAGAATCCTCATCCTAACTCTACTGGTAGATATAGTATATATAAGTATAAGCTATATACTATCTTAAGTGTCTTATGGGTTTTCATGCTTCATATGTGGCATAAAATGAGAAAACCTGGAGAAAAAGGACATTTGCCAGGAAACCTGAGGCAAAGAGAGGGACTATGATGTGATAGGCTAATAAATTATCAAACACATGCTCGGAATAAGATGCTGTATTAGGCATTTAAGGACATCAGTCAGTCAGTTTGGTCACTCAGTCCTGTCCGACTCTTTGCGACCC
>NW_011474326.1:0-1441 GCF_000754665.1 Bison bison bison
TTCTTGTAAGTCGGTCAAAATTGTCTTTTGCAGTGGATTCTGTAGGAGAGATATGGAAAATTTTAATTTTTAATTTTTAGCCATTCTAAATTAAATGTTTTAAATATCAGTTTCAAATAAGAGATTTGCTAAAACTAGCCTTTCATGGATATTGGTATGTTTTCCTGGTTTATGAGGGAGGCATTATATTCACTGAGGACAAGAGTTTGCTTAGAAGCATGGATTTAAAGTCGCTAAGTTAAGGACAAGAAGACCTTTGCTGTCAGTAAAGAAAATAATGAAGTAAATAGCTAACAGAAGAACAAAATGATGTTCTAAACAATGTAGGAATGCATAAATAAAAAACAGTTTGATGGATTATAAATAAATAAAGAAGTGTAGAACTTTATAGATTACTTTTAGTTGAACATAGTGCTTTATTGAAGTCACTGAATGATAGTATGGGTGAATATGAGAGTACATATAGCTATCAAAAAGCTGGAAAATACAATCATGCTTAGTTACAAACTAATGATTATTAAATTAACTTAGCTATTCAGCTCGCTTCAATAAATAAATATGAAATGAAGGCTACTTAGGTTGGTTGAATTCACAAAAATTATAAAATTCTCATTTTGATTATTATATCCTTGCCTTCATTTAGTGGTGTCTCACTGCTTTTTCTCTGAGAACTTAAATATTTAATAGATTTTATGAATTGCAGGATACACTAAAATTAAAAAAAAAAGAATTAAAAAATCTTTTAATTTTTCTGTAAGGAAAATGATTCTAAAGAATTACCTACAGATAGCCATACCATTTTCTTCAACACCATATCACCCCTTCAAATACCTCATTATCCTAGATTCCAAAAGCAGTCTAGAACTCCTTAAGTCAAAGAAGTTGTGATGGCCATCCCATCCTTTTTACCTTTGAAAGCCACTGTAATGGTGTGGGAATGCACCTTTAACTGGAAGTACTCATAGGACTGGAAAAGTGAAAATTTACTCATTGGGGATGGTATGTGTATGTGTGTGTGTGTGTGTATGTATAGCAATATATGGCACTTAGTTGAAACATTGTTGGCTGGCTTCTGAAGTAGTTTATCCATCTGTAGCTTTTAGGATTCTAGACATTCTCTGAAGTCTGTTTTCTCCAGAAAACCTGTCTTGAGCTTTCAGGCATATTTAGCTACCTAGCGTTTTACTTTTCTCTTTCAAATGATGCTTTAGATCAAATACATAATTGGTAAAATGAACAGATTTTTATAAAGCTAGAAGTCTTACATAAAATCCAGTTTACATGTAGAATAGCTAGATTAATAAAACTGAGATTTTAATCTCTTTAACTCAGAAATCTGATTTGTTGGTTATTTATTTTAATAGACATGACTTATTGAGCTATATTTGTCTACACAAATATAGTCATACTATGGCAAATCTCGGAGAAGGCAATGGCAACC
>NW_011474326.1:1541-2936 GCF_000754665.1 Bison bison bison
CTCAATCAGGATTTTTATTTTTATGGAATCAGGATATTCTCATGAACATTTTCATCCTTTTTCTTATTTTAAACATAGAAATCCATTATTTTAAGTTTCTTCAATAGAATGAAGTGGAACTCTAAAGAATGGAAAGATGTTCTACTAAATATTTTTAGTTGTAACAGTAATTGACTACCAACTAATATCTTAGCCCAATTCTAGTCATCTACATTTAGCATATACTTAATGAGTGCCCAATATACAAAGTCTTTAGGGATAAAAATATGTTTGAAAAATAGTCACTGTCCCCAAGGAGCCTTTAACAGGCATTCTGGGGAGTATATTTCACACTAATGATAGTAAGGAAGAAAACATTCACTATATTAAAAGAACATTTTATCTTGAATTGGTCATTCTGACATTAAGAACGGAATTATCTTTAAGTCTTCACAGTTTCAGACAAGCTAAAATTTCCCAATCTACTTGTAGTAGATTTTCACCTAGCACTCTCATTAATTTCTGATATTTTATTTTTTACTAGGTCTGCAATTATGACAGTTGTACTTCCTCTCAACACTTATCTTCAAAACAGTTTTGAGATTGGAAATAAAATATATTTTTTAAAATATAATTTTTTTAATTGGAGGTTAATTACTTTACAATATTGTATTGGTTTTGCCATACATCAACAAGAATCCACCACAGGTATACACATGTTCCCCATCCTGAACCCCCCTCCTTCCTCCCTCCCCGTACCATCCCTCTGGGTCATCTAGTTCCTATTCTTGTGGTGGTAATTACATGAGTCTTTCTATTATCTTAATTCTCAAACTTGTTATCTATGCCCTCAATTTCTCTCCTTTATAATGGATAAAATTAAAATTATCCTTATCTTGCAGGTAGGGATATTATAAAAATTAATGAAATAAGAAAAATACATAAAAGTTGCTGAGTGCCTTGAAGAAAATTGTATTATAAACAGTCATCAGTTTTGCTCTGTAGTTTAAGATTAATTATACTCTTCCCAATTTTTCTAAAATTATGCTTTATACTCTTTAAAAAGCTTATTTTACAGCCTAATCTTTTCATACATATTTTATGTATGTATACAGAGGAAACTGTGACATTATTCTCTTGCTTAATCAATGCCACTGGCACCACATATATTTCTGGACTTAGTTCATTTTAAAACAACCATTTACCTTCTTTAGCTTACCTCTTTAATCAAATGTTTCCTTCCCTTCATTTTTCTTTCCCTCCTCCTGGCCCTCCATATGACTGTGATGCTGCTAATGTGAATACTTTCTCATATATAGCTTCTACCATCTGGGATTGCTTTATTTACATTTCATTCATATGCCATTTTAAAATATAAGATTTTCTATCTTGTCTTTTTCCACACTGAAAACGTTT
>NW_011474326.1:4231-4606 GCF_000754665.1 Bison bison bison
TTTAAATTCCAGAATTATTCAAGGGATTGGATTATGTCACATTTCCATTAGAATTTTTTTTCCTGTTATTAATAAACTACCCTCTTTAGTTCAGTTCATTGTTGTAGCACCCTTGTCTTTGGTTTCTTATTATATAGAAAGTATTTTATAGGGAGCAGCATGTTCCCTGTTCTCAGAGGGTAGATCAAAGCCAATTGTGCTTATTTAGAATTGGGAGGATTTTTAAAGGGAATTTCAGATTGGACTTTATAGATATCATAAACCTCAAAATATTGGACATTTATGATAAAAGATTCCTTTTTCCTTGTTTTTTTTTTAATTTTATTTTATTTTTAAACTTTACAATATTGTATTAGTTTTGCCAAATATCGAAAT
>NW_011474326.1:4706-5871 GCF_000754665.1 Bison bison bison
TACTCTTGCCTGGAGAATTCCAGGGGTGGTGGAGCCTGGTGGGCTGCCATCTATGGGGTCGCACAGAGTTGGACGTGAGAGAAGTGACTTAGCAGCAGCTGCAGTAGCAGCATGGCAAGTCTAAGTAGTTTAACATAATTTAAAATTTTTCTCCACTAGTTTTATTTGATATTTTGTACATAGTAATCTCATTAACGATGTTTGGCCTTCTATCATCTAGACTATTAAAGGTTTGAGGCAAAAAAATTGACTCCTATCTGAGGTAATTGTCTGTTAAATGCATAACCTACAAATTAGTGGCTGACCTTATTTGGGTATTGATTAATGTAAAAAGCAGCATTTTACCGAATAGCTCCCTGACATTATCAGACAACTGTGGGATTTAGTAAGCAATTATTTTTCTATTTTTCCTCACTTTAAAGCTTGGTGTAATAGTCAAATTCAGCTGTAAGTAAACATGAACTATTGTCTTACATAACCTCAAGAGTTATTTCAAAGTATCTTCATGCTTTGCTACAGTTTACTGACAATTGTTTCATCTGCTACAACTGTTAAGCATTCTTAAACTTGATTGCTCCAATGAGTTAGTGATACTTGATTCACACATATTTGCAATACATTGCCACAATGAGTTATTGACAATTCTTTTCACTGACAACAGCTTTTGTATTTTGTGTTAGTGTGATATTGAAAGATTTTTCATTGTTCTTTTCCCCACAAATAATGGACTGCATAACTCTGTGCTTTCCCACATGTTTAGCAATCTCTATTTCACAGATAACTGAATTTGCTGTCCTATTTGCAGTTATCAGTAGTTGCTTTAAAAGATGACTGCTTATTTTGATTATTGCTTAGGCAGTAGACATGCTGAAGTGAAGTGAAGTTGAAGTCTCTCAGTTGTATCCAACTCTTTGTGACCCCATGGACTATACAGTTCATGGAATTCTCCATGCCAGAATACTGGAGTTGGTTCAGTTCAGTTCAGTCACTCAGTCATGTCCAATTCTTTGCGACCCCATGAACTGCAGCACGCCAGGTCTCCCTGTCCATCACCAACTCCAGGAGTTCACCCAAACTCATGTCCATTGAGTCAGTGATGCCATCCAACCATCTCATCCTCTGTCATCCCCTTCTCCTCCTGCCCCCAATCTTTCCCAGCATCAGG
>NW_011474326.1:5971-7923 GCF_000754665.1 Bison bison bison
CATCTCATTTATATAGGGTGAATCATTTTCTGAGCTGGCATTGTTCATCTCATGTAGTACTCACTAAAGCTAAACAGGCAAGAGAATAACATGGAAAACAGATGCAATTTCATTAAAAATTCTTTTATTTTGAACATATGATTTTCTTAATCATTATTTAAATATATAGGGCTATCTATCTTTTGCTTCTAAACTTTGACTCACAAAAATTAAAAAAGGATTAGCCTCTGTGCTTCCCTGGTGGCTCAGACAGTAAAGAATCTGCCTGCAATGTGGGAGACCTGGGTTCGATCCTTGGGTTGGGAAGATCCCTGGAGAAGGGAAAGGCTAACCACTCCAGTATTCTGCCCTGGAGAATTCCATGGCCAGAGGAGCCTGGCAGGCTACAGCCCATGGGGTCGCAAAGAGTTGGACACCACTGAGTTACTTTCACTTTCAGCCTCTGTCCAAGGTTCTAAACATTTAAGGTTTTAGGATGCTAAATATTACCCCATTTCTCCTTTTATACACAGTTTTCCCTGAGTATCTTTTTATCTAGAAGTCTTTTGAATATAGCCTAAAGAGTTGATGAGTTAGAGACTCTCTTGCAAATCTTTTTGAAATAAAAGTTAGGTTGTAGATTAGAGCATAGAGTGGTTTTCATAAGAGAATAATAGTGATTTCGTCTGCATGGACATATTCTTCATAAATAGTTTAATAAGCCTCCAATTAAAAATAAATTTATATTAAAAAAGAACAGTTTATATTTTCCTTCATTATACTGATTTGAGAATAAATGATACTATGGATGCAGTATCAAATTGTAGTCTGTTGTTTCTCCACTCACCAACATTAGAAACCATCATGTCACAAGTAATGAATTATTTTTATATCATATGCTTCATAATTTTCCTGGATTTTCTTCATAATTTGCATGGATTTCACTAAGAGTGTTGAAAATTTTTAAAATATGTATATTTTAAAAATAGATAGATAGGGCACTTAAGACACCCTCAGAAGATATATATGCATATATATATATATGTATTGTACAAATCAATTATAATCTTATTCTAGTTGAGCTAATCATTTTTCTCAAGATAAATTTAAATTTCACCCCCTAAATGTTCTATATGCACTGACTCATTGAACCAGATATGATGCAGTATTCTATTTTAAAAGTCAATTGTGCATATCAGTATTATTGTTCTTTTATGTAACTTTATTCATGAAAAGCAAAGTGATTCAATGAATTAGTAAACACATTTCAAGTATGTTTATTTTGAAATTTGTTTTTAATTCTTAGAGATAACTTGAATATTTTATCATAGCCCTCAATAAAAATAATTGATTAGATTCAGATACCTAGTTCATAGTGTTAATAGCAATTCTAAATAAGTTTTTCGATAATAAAAATCAACTGAAATACAAGATGTGGTATAGAGTTCAGTTACTTTAATAATTCAATGGTTTAATAGTATACATTCAATTTTAGAGCAATGGTGTTTTAAAATGCAAGTTGCTTATTATTTAATTTCTTAACTTTACATTAATTAACTGTTCCTCTTCTATCTCTGGGCAGTTTACCAGATCAAAAAATGATTTTGATCAGAGAAGAATGTCTTTTTTCAGAAGTTAAAACTATTATTTAATAAATGTTTAACAGTCACTAATAGGATTTTACTATACTTCAAAAATGTATATCCCAGTGTTGTCAAATTCCTGAGAAATTGCGATTACATTAAATTAGAGTTAGATAATAAAACATATTTTTAGCATTGCTTCTTGTGCTTGCTAGTATGTGCATGAATGTAATTGATCATAACTCTATATAAGCTAATCATTCTAAACTCTAGTCAATACTTTGTTATTCTGTAGTTAACAATCAATTTTAGGTGAATTTTGCCTTTTCCCATTACATTTTATGTTAAAAATATTTAAAAAATATTTCCTAGAAATTTTCCACTTCAACA
>NW_011474326.1:8023-8656 GCF_000754665.1 Bison bison bison
ATGTGTTCCGCATCCTGAACCCTCCTCCCTCCTCCCTCCCCATACCATCCCTCTGGGTCGTCCCAGCGCACCAGCTCCAAGCATAAAGTATCATGCATCGAACCTGGACTGGTGACTCGTTTCATACATGATATTATACATGTTTCAATGCCATTCTCCCAAATCTTCCCACCCTCACCCTCTCCCACAGAGTCCAAAAGACTGTTCTATACATCAGTGTCTCTTTTGCTGTCTCGTACCCAGGGTTATTGTTACCATCTTTCTAAATTCCATATATATACGTTAGTATACTGTATTGATGTTTTTCTTTCTGGCTTACTTCACTCTGTATAATAGGCTCCAGTTTCATCCACCTCATTAGAACAGATTCAAATGTATTCTTTTGAATGGCTGAGTAATACTCCATTGTGTATTTGTACGATAGCTTTCTTATCAATTCATCTGCTGATGGACATCTAGGTTGCTTCCATGTCCTGGCTATTATAAACAGTGCTGCGATGAACATTGGGGTACACATGTCTCTTTCCCTTCTGGTTTCCTCAGTGTGTATGCCCAGCAGTGTGATTGCTGGATCGTAAGGCAGTTCTATTTCCAGATTCCTAAGGAATCTCCACACTGTTCTCCATAGTGGCT
>NW_011474326.1:9352-10776 GCF_000754665.1 Bison bison bison
CCAATCCATGAACAAGGTATATTTCTCCATCTATTAGTGTCCTCTTTGATTTCTTTCACCAGTGTTTTATAGTTTCTATATATAGGTCTTTAGTTTCTTTAGGTAGATATATTCCTAAGTATTTTATTCTTTCCGTTGCAATGGTGAATGGAATTGTTTCCTTAATTTCCCTTTCTGTTTTCTCATTATTAGTGTATAGGAATGCAAGGGATTTCTCTGTGTTGATTTTATATCTTGCAAATTTACTATAGTCATTGATTAGTTCTAGTAATTTTCTGGTGGAGTCTTTAGGGTTTTCTTTGTAGAGGATCATGTCATCTGCAAATAGTGAGAGTTTTATTTCTTCTTTTCCAATTTGGATTCCTTTTATTTCTTTTCTTTTTTTTTTTTTTTTTCGGCTCTGATTGCTGTGGCCAAAACTTCCAAAACTGTGTTGAATAGTAATGGTGAAAGTGGGCACCCTTGTCTTGTTCCTGACTTTAGAGGAAATGCTTTCATTTTTTCACCATTGAGGATAATGTTTGCTGTGGGTTTGTCATATATAGCTTTTACCATGTTGAGGTATGTTCCTTCTATTCCTGCTTTCTGGAGAGTTTTTATCATAAATGGACGTTGAATTTTTTCAAAGGCTTTCTCGGCATCTATTGAGATAATCACATGGTTTTTCTTTTTCAATTTGTTAATGTGGTGTATTACATTGATTGATGTGCAGATATTGAAGAATCCTTGCATCCCTGGGTTAAAGCCCACTTGGTCATGGTGTATGATCTTTTTAATGTGTTGTTGGATTCTGATTGCTAGAATTTTGATAAGGATTTTTGCATCTATGTTCATCAGAGATATTGGCCTGTAGTTTTATTTTTTTGTGGCATCTTTGTCAGGTTTTGGTATTAGGGTGATGGTAGCCTCATAGAATGAATTTGGAAGTTGACCTTCCTCTGAAATTTTCCGGAAGAGTTTGAGTAGGATAGGTGTTAGTTCTTCTCTAAATTTTTGGTAGAATTCAGCTGTGAAGCCATCTGGACCTGGGCTTTGGTTTGCTGGAAGATTTCTGGCTACAGTTTCAATTTCCATGCTTGTGATGGTTCTGTTAAGATTTTCTATTTCTTTCTTGTCCAGTTTTGGAAAGTTGTACTTTTCTAAGAATTTGTCCATTTCTTCCACATCGTCTATTTTATTGGTATAAAATTGCTGATAGTAGTCTCTTATGATCCTTTGTTTTTCTGTGTTGTCTGTTGTGATCTCTCCATTTTCATTTCTAATTTTATTGATTTGATTTTTCTCCCTTTGTTTCTTGACTCTGGCTAACGGTTTTTCAATTTTATTTATTCTTTCAAAGAACCAGCTTTTGGCTTTGTTGATTTTTGCTATGGTCTCTTTTGTTTCTTTTGCATTTATTTCTGCCCTAATTTTTAAGATTTCTT
>NW_011474326.1:11019-11435 GCF_000754665.1 Bison bison bison
CTTTCATCACTTTAAGTATGTCTTGCCATTCCCTCCTGGCTTGAAGAGTTTCTATTGAAAGATCAGCTGTTATCCTTATGGGAATTCCCTTGTGTGTTGTTGTTTTTCTCTTGCTGCTTTTAATATTTGTTCTTTGTGTTTGATCTTTGATAATTTGATTAATATGTGTCTTGGGGTGTTTTGCCTTGGGTTTATCCTGTTTGGGCCTCTCTGGGTTTCTTGGACTTGAGTGATTATTTCCTTCCCCATTTTAGGGAAGTTTTCAACTATTATCTCCTCCAGTATTTTCTCATGGTCTTTCTTTTCGTCTTCTTCTTCTGGGACCCCTATGATTCGAATGTTGTTGCATTTAATGTTGTCCTGGAGGTCTCTGAGATTGTCCTCATTTCTTTTAATTTGTTTTGTTTTTTTTTTTT
>NW_011474326.1:11535-12286 GCF_000754665.1 Bison bison bison
GTGTAGAGTTAGGTTATTTATTTGACTTTTTTCTTGTTTCTTGAGGTATGCCTGTATTGCTATGAACTTTCCCCTTAGGACTGCTTTTACAGTGTCCCACAGGTTTTGGGTTGTTGTGATTTCATTTTCATTAGTTTCTATGCATATTTTGATTTCTTTTTTGATTTCTTCTGTGATTTGTTGGTTATTCAGCAGCGTGTTGTTCAGCCTCCATATGTTGGAATTTTTAATAGTTTTTCTCCTGTAATTGAGATCTAATCTTACTGCACTGTGGTCAGAAAAGATGCTTGGAATGATTTCTATTTTTTTGAATTTACCAAGGCTAGATTTATGGTCCAGGATGTGATCTATCCTGGAGAATGCTCCGTGTGCGCTTGAGAAAAAGGTGAAATTCATTGTTTTGGGATGAAATGACCTATAGATATCAATTAGGTCTAATTGGTCTACTGTATCATTTAAAGTTTGTGTTCCCTTGTTAATTTCTGTTTAGTTGATCTATCCATATGTGTGAGTGGGGTATTAAAGTCTCCCACTATTACTGTGTTATTGTTAATTTCTCTTTTCATACTTGTTAGCATTTGTCTTACATATTGCAGTGCTCCTGTGTTGGGTGCATATATATTTATAATTGTTATAGCTTCTTCTTGGATTGGTCCTTTGATCATTATGTAGTGACCTTCTTTGTCTCTTTTCACAGCCTTTGTTTTAAAGTCTATTTTATCTGATATGAGTATTGCTACTCCTGCTTTCT
>NW_011474326.1:12407-15971 GCF_000754665.1 Bison bison bison
TCCTATCTTCTGCCTCTGTTATTCTACTATTTGTTGCCTCCAGAGTGTTTTTGATCTCATTTATTGCATTATTCATTATATATTGACTCTTTTTTATTTCTTCTAGGTCCTTGTTAAACCTTTCTTGCATCTTCACAATCCTTGTCTCCAGGCTATTTATCTGTGATTCCATTTTGATTTCAAGATTTTGGATCAATTTCACTATCGTTATTCAGAATTCTTTATCAGGGAGATTCCCTATCTCTTTCTCTTTTGTTTGGCCTGGTGGGCATTTATCCTGTTTCTTTACCTGCTGGGTATTCCTCTTTCTCTTCATCTTGTTTATATTACTGAGTTTGGGGTGTCCTTTCTGTATTCTGGCAGTTTGTGGAGTTCTCTTTATTGTGGCATTTCCTCACTGTGTGTGGGTTTGTACAGGTGGCTTGTCAAGGTTTCTTGGTTAGGGAAGCTTGTGTCATGTTCTGGTGGGTGGAGCTGGATTTCTTCTTTCTGGAGTTCAATGAAGTGTCCAGTAGTGAGTTATGAGATGTCTGTGGCTTTGTAGTAACTTTGGGCAGCCTATGTATTGGAGCTCAGGGCTGTGTTCGTGTGTTGCTGGAGAATTTGCTTGGTATATCTTGCCCTGGAACTTGTTGGCCCTTGTGTAGTGCTTGGTTTCAGTGTAGGTATGGAGGCGTTTGATGAGCTCCTGTCAATTAATATTCCCTGGAGTCAGGAGTTCCCTGGAGTCAGGGTTTGGACTTAAGCCTCCTGCTTCCAGTTATCGGTTTTATTTTTACAGTAGTCTCAAAACTTCTCCTTCTGTACAGCACCATCAATAAAACATCTAGGTTAAAGATGAAAAGTTTCTCCACCATGAAGGTCACCCAGAGAGGTTCACAGCGTTACTTGGAGAAGAGAAGAGGGAGGAGGGAGTTAGAGGTGACCCGAATGAGATGAGGTGGAATCAGTAGAGGAGAAAGTGGGCTAGCCAGTAATCACTTCCTTATATGCAGTCCACAACTGGACGGCTCAGAGATGTTCACAGAGTTATACAGAGAAGAGAAGAGGAAGGAAGGAGACAGAGGTGGCCAAGAGGATAAAAGGGGGAATTGAAAAGGACAGAGACAGATCTAGCCAGTAATCCATTCCCTAAGTGTTCTCCACCGTCTGGAACACACAGAAATTCACAAAGTTGTGTAGAGTACAGAGGGGTTAGGGAGGAGGCACAGGCAACCTGGTGGATAAAAAGGAGAGTCCAAAGGGAGAGAGAACAGTTAAGCCAGTAATATCGCTCCCAAGTAAAAAATGGATACTGAAGATTGGGTTGTTAAAGGTATAATATTGGTAAAAAAAACAAAAACAAAAACAAAACAAAAAAACCTAAAAGCCAAAGTTAAAAATCTAGAGTACAGTTTGTAATTTCAAAAATACAAGGTTAAAGAAAGGAAGAAGGAAAAGAAAGAGAAAAAATAAACAAACAAAAACAAACAAAGTCATAAAAATTATAAAGAAAATATAGGTACAAAATTGATAACAAATACCAAAAAGCTAAGTTAAAAATCTCCTTTTGAAGACAATGGGTTGCTTTTCTGGGTGCCTGATGTCCTCTGCCGGCATTCAGAAGTTGTTTTGTGGAATTTACTCGGCGTTTAAATGTTCTTTTGATGAATTTGTAGGGGAGAAAGTGGTCTCCCCGTCCTATTCCTCCGCCATCTTAGCTCCTCGATCAGTTTGTCAATTTTATTTATCTTCTCAAAGACCCAACTTTTAGCTTTGTTGATTTTTGCTATGGTCTATTTTGTTTATTTTCAATTTTTTTCTGTCCTAATTTTTATGATTTCTTTCCTTCTACTAACCCTGTAGTTCTTCATTTCTTCCTTTTCTAGTTGCTTTAGGTATAGAGTTAGGTTATTTATTTGACTTTTTTCTTGTTTCTTCAGTAAGCTTGTATTGCTATGAACATTCCCCATAGCACGACTTTTACTGAATCCTATAGATTTTGGGTTGTTGTGTTTTCATTCATTTCTATGCATATTTTGATTTGTTTTTTGATTTTTCCTGTGATTTGTTGATTATTCAGAAGCATGTTGTTTAGCCTCTATATGTTTGAATTTTTAATAGTTTTTTTTTTTCTGTAATTGACATCTAATCTTACCACATTGTGTGCAGAAAAGATGCTTTAAATGATTTTAATTTTTAAAAACTTACCAATACTAGATTTATGGCCCAGGATGTGATCTATCCTGGAGAAGGTTCCATGTTCACTTGAGAAAAAGGTGAAATTCCTTGTTTTGCATTGAAATGTCCTAAAGATATCGATTAGGTCTAACTGGTCCACTGTAGCATTTAAAGTTTGTATTTCCTTGCTAATTTTCTATTTAGTTAATCTATCCATAGGTGTGAGTAGGGTATTTAAGTCTCCCACTATCACTGTATTACTGTTAATTTCCCCTTTCATTCTTGTTAGCATTTGCCTTACATATTGCGGTGCTCCTATGTTGAGTACATATATATTTATAATTGTTATATCTTCTTCTTGAATTAATCATTTGATCATTATTTAGTGTCCTTCTTTGTCTCTTTTCATGGCCTTTATTTCAAAGTCTATTGTATCTGATGTGAGTATTGCAACTCCTGTTTGTTTTTTTTTTTTTTGGTCTCCATTTGCATGAAATATCTTTTTCCAGCCCTTCACTTTCAGTCAGTATGTGTCCCTTGTTTTGAGGTAGGTCTTTTAGACAGCATACATAGGAGTCTTGTTTTTTTTAACCGTTCAGCCAGTCTATGTCTTTTGGTTGGGGCATTCAACCCATTTACATTTAAGGTAATTATTGATAAGTATGATCCTGTTGCCATTTACTTTGTTCTTTGGGGTTTGAGTTTATACACCCTTTCTGTATTTCCTCTCTATAGAAGATCCTTTAGCATTTGCTGAAGAGGTGGTTTGGTGGTGCTGAATTATCTAAGCTTTTGCTTGTCTGTAAAGCTTTTGATTTTTCCTTCATATTTGAATGAGATCCTTGCTGGGTACAGTAATCTGGGTTGTACATTTTCCTCTTTCATCACTTTAAGTATGTCCTGCATACTGTTCTGGCCTGAAGAGTTTCTATTGAAAGATCAGCTGTTATCCTTATGGGAATCCCCTTGTTTGTTACTTGTTGTTTTTCTCTTGCTGCTTTTAATATTTGTTCATTGTGTTGGATCTTTGTTAATTTGATTAATATGTGTCTTGGACTGTTTTGCCTTGGGTTTATCCTGTTTGGGGCTCTCTGGGTTTCTTAGAATTGGGTGACTATTTCCTTCTCCATTTTAGGAAAGTTTTCAACTATTATCTCCCCAAGTATTTTCTCATGGTCTTTTATGATTCAAATGTTGGGACATTTGACATTGTCCCAGAGGTCTCTGGCGTTGTCCTCATTTCTTTTAATTCTTTTTTTTCCCCTCTCTGCTTCATTTATTTCCAATATTCTATCTTCCACCTCACTTATCCTATCTTCTGCTTCAGTTATTCTACTGTTGGTTCCCTCCAGAGTCTTTTTGATCTCATTTATTGCATTATTCATTATTGATTAACTTTTTTTT
>NW_011474326.1:16071-16730 GCF_000754665.1 Bison bison bison
AAGGTTTACTGGTTAGGGAAGCTCGTGTCAGTGTTCTCGTGGGTGGAGCTGGATTTCTTCTCTCTGGAGTGCAATGAAGTGTACAGTAGTGCGTTTTGAGATGTCTTTGGGTTTGGTGTGACTTTGGGCAGCCTGAATATTATAGCTCAAGGCTATGTTCCTGAGTTGCTAGAGAATTTATGTGGTATGTCTTGCTCTGGAATTTGTTGACTCGGGTGGAGCTTGGTTTCAGTGTAGGTATGGAGGCTTTTGGATGAGCTCTTATCAATTAATATTCCCTGGAGTCAAGCCTTCTCTGGTGTTCTCAGGTTTTGGATTTAAGCCTCCTGCTTCTGGCTTTCAGTCTTATTCTTACAGTAGCCTCAAGACTTCTCCATCCATACAGGACCAATGATAAAACATCTAGGTTAATGGAGAAAAGATTCTCCACAGTGAGGGACACCCAGAAAGGTTCACTTAGTTACATGGAGAAGAGAAGAGGGAGGAGGGAAATAGTGGTGACCAGGAGAAGAAGAGGGGGAATCAAAAGTGACGAGAGCAATCTAGCCAGTAATCAAATGCTTATGTGCTCTCCACAGCCTGGAAAACCCAGGGAGGCCCACGGAGTTACATAGAGAAGAGGGAGGAAGGAGACAGAGGTGACCAGGAGGAGAGGTGGT
>NW_011474326.1:17589-18125 GCF_000754665.1 Bison bison bison
TAAAAAAAAAAAAAAAAAAAATCCCACAAATTATAAAAAAAATATATATATATGAAATTTGCTTTAAAATAGGGTCTATTTTTTGCAAGGTAATAGTAAGTTATGAAATGAAAATTAAAGGAGTAATAAAGGACTAAAAATTTAAAAATGATAAAAGTAAAAATATATCTAGAAAATTTTCTGGAGCTGTTGCAGGCAGTGTGGGGTCAGTTCAGTTTCAGATAGTTCCTTGTTTCAGCTTATACTTCTCAAGATCTATAGGCCTCTTCCGATGTAGTCAATGCTAACTACAGGGTTTTAATCTGTTGCATCTGTCACTTCCAAAGCTGTTCCCTCTGTTTATTTTGGCTTCTTCTGTTTGCTAGTCTTTTCAGTGTCTAATTTCTGCCCTGACACAAGGAGGTGAAAGTGGTCACTTATTTAGGCTCACTTGTTCAGTTGTGGTGTGGGGAGGGAGGAACACTGCAAACAAATATCACTGGCATGTGTAGGGAGTGCTCGCAGTGTCTCGGCCTCACTGGGTTTGCCCCCGCTCA
>NW_011474327.1:0-582 GCF_000754665.1 Bison bison bison
GGAACACGTGTACACCCGTGGCGGATTCATGTTGATGTATGGCAAAACCAATACAATATTGTAAAATAATTAGCCTCCAATTAAAATAAATAAATTTAAATTTTTAAAAAAAGAAAGAATGAAAATTTGATCTTTGCAGTAAAATAGCTGGATGGACATGGAAGTGATTATGGTAAGCGAAATAAATCAGAAAAAGACAAATGTATGATTTCACTTATATGTGGAATCTAAAAATACAACAAATTAGCAAATATAACAAAAAAGAACCAGACTCACAGATATAGAGAACAAACTAATGGTTACCATTGGGGAGGGATGGGGCAGTAAAGGGGTGGGGGAGTGGAAGGTACAAACTTTTAGCTGTAAGATAGGATACAAAGAAGTAGTGTACAACATGGGGAATATAGGCAATATTTTGAATAACTGTAAATGGAGTGTAACCTTTAAAATTATGTTAAAAAAGAATGAATGGGCTCAACAGCAGAGGGAACAGATAAAACACTCTGTTCATATTAATATGAATTAATATGAACAGACAAAATAGACTAAAAAATGAAATAAAGCCTCAAAAACCACAATAAA
>NW_011474328.1:0-1294 GCF_000754665.1 Bison bison bison
TGCCCTCAATCTTTGCCAGCATCAGGGTCTCTTCCAATGAGTCAGCTCTTCGCATCGGGTGACCAAAGGACTGGAGTTTCAGCTTCAGCATCAGTCCTTCAAATGAACATTCAGGACTGATCTCCTTTAGGATGGACTGGTTGGATCTCCTTGCAGTCCAAGGGACTCTCAAGCATTGATGCTACAGGCCTGATGGAAGGGAGCGGATGATGTGAGAGAAAGAGAGACAGATAGACAGTCAGTGAAGGAGAGACACGGGGGAAGAGCCAGACAGGGAGACAGAGAGTGACGGGAAACAGGGCCATGGGGAAAAAACGACAGCGAGAGAAACAGGAGGACAGAGATAGAGACAGAGAGAAAGAGCCACAGACACAGGCAGACGAGGAGATACAGAGAGACAGACAGACGGAGACAGACAAGAAGAGACGGAGAGAAAGAAACAGACAGAGAATCACAGAGAGAGAGGCCTAGAAAGAGCCAGGGAGACAGACAAGCAGAGACAGAGAGCCAGACAGACAGGAAGAGACAGACAGGGAGAGAGAGAGACAGAGACAAATAGACAAAGATGGACAGACAGAGAGCCAGAGAGCCAGAGAGACAAGGAGAGACAGAGAGGCAGACAGAGAGACAGACAGCGAGCGCGTCCTAGGGCCGGGTCGGGCGCCCGTCTCAGCTCTGCGGCCCGGTGAACACGAGCCTCCGGGAACGTGGAGGCTGCGGTCGGCCGGGTCCCTGCCCCACGGGGGGTGTGAGGTCCCGACTCCCCCGACGCTGCTTCCAGAAGGGACCCCTGAGACGGGAGGCAGGGAAGGATCTGCAGCCCGGGAGACCACGCGGGGGCATCGGGTCGCGTAGGAGGCATCGCAAAGCTCCTCCCACGAAGGAGGCGGGGCTGGGGACCCAGCAGAGGCAGTGCCGCTGTGCACTCGAGGCTGGGGAGCCGAGGGGGCCCCGTCGAGCAGGCCGGGAAGGAGCCGTTACCAGCGCTCCCACCAGCGCCTTCACCTCATTGCCAGAAGACGCCTGGGGGCACCCAGCCTCCAGGGCCGCAAGAGGGACACGTTTCTGAGGTTTTGAGCTCCGCCGCCGCCCCAGACACAGCACTGCTTACTTCAGCTTTTGCAAGGAGGCTCACCTGTCAGTCCCAACCAGACACTCCACCATTCACAACCCCGTAAAGTCCAGCTTCCCTGGTGGCTCTGACGGTAAAGAATCTGCCTGCAGGGCAAGAGACGTGGGTTCGATCCCTGGGTCAGGAAGATCCCCTGCAGGAGGGCATGGCAACCCACTGGAG
>NW_011474329.1:0-539 GCF_000754665.1 Bison bison bison
CAGGCATTTCACATGATATACTCTGCATGGAAGTTAAATAAGCACCGTGACAATATACAGCCTTGTCGTACTCCTTTCCCAATTTTGAACAAGTCCATTGTCTCATGTCTGGTTCTAACTATTGCTTGTTGTCCTGCATATAGGTTTCTCAGGAGATAAGTAATGTGGTCTGGTATTCCCATTTCTTTAAGAATTTTCCACAGTTTATTTTGATCCACACAGTCAAAGGCTTTAGAGTAGTTAATGAAGCAGATATATTTTTCTGGACTTCCCTTGCTTTCTCTATGATCCAATGGTTGTTGGCAATTTGATCTTTGGTTCCTCTGCCTTTTCTAAATCCAGGTTGCACAACTGGATGTTCTAGGTGCATGTACTGCATAAGCCTAGCTTGAAGGATTTTTAGTATAATCTTGTTGGCATGTGAAATGAGCGCAATTGTATGGTAGTTTGAAGATTTTTGGCATTGTTCTTCTTTGGGATTGGAATGAGAACTGACGTTTCCAGTCCTGTGGCCACTGCTGAGATTTCCAAATTTGCTG
>NW_011474330.1:0-579 GCF_000754665.1 Bison bison bison
CCATGGATTGTAGCCCTCCAGGCTCCTCCATTCATGGGGTTTCTCCAGGCAAGAATACTGAAATGGGTTGCCATGCCCTCCTCCAGGGGATCTTCCCAAATCAGGGATCAAACCCAGGTCTCCTGCATTGCAGGTGGATTCTGTACTGACTAAGCCACCAGGGAAGCCCATAAGTAAATATCCTACTGCTTAATAGTATCATGTTTTGCTGTTGTTCAGTCCCTAAGTTGTGTCTGACTCTTTGAGACCCCATGGACTGTAGCACACCAGTCTTCCCTGTCCTTCACTATCTCCTGGAGTTTGCTCAAACTCATATCCATTGAGTCAGTGATGCCACCCAACCATCTCACCCTGTCTTTCCTTTCTCCTCCTGCCCTCAGTCTTTCCCAGCATCAGAGTCTTTTCCAATGAGTTGGTTCTTTGCATCAGATGGCCAAAGTATTGGAGCTTCAGCTTCAGCATCAGTCTTTCCAATCAGTATTCAGAATTGATTTCCTTTAGGATTGACTGCCAGAGAAGGCAATGGCACCCCACTCCAGTACTTTGCCTGGAAAATCCCATGGATGGAGGAGCCTGGTA
>NW_011474331.1:0-1354 GCF_000754665.1 Bison bison bison
CTCTGGGGTTGCACAGAGTCGGACACGACTGAAGTGACTTAGCAGCAGCAGCAGCAGCAGCAGCAGCATGAAACATTTGGTAGATTCATCAAAAATAGTTAATAAAACAATGTACTTATAAATGCATTCATAAAAATTCATCAGCTCAACAACTGAGAACTGATTGGATATATCCAAAAAGAAATGGTAATTTTGACAAACTGTGCAAATCAGCCATCCAGCAAATAGATTTTTGGGGAACTGATAAGTTTTTTAACTTTTTTTCTGGTCTGTCAAAGTGTGACCCACGGATGTGAGTTTCTGCATACAAACAGCTTTGATTTGGATGACATCTAAAAATTCTTCACTTGCAAGATGAGCACAAAAAGGAATATCTTATATCTAGGATATGGTTAGCAATTCATTTGGTTACTCAATTATGTGTACAGCTTATGGCTGAGTCAAAAAGAAAAGCTACCCATCGTCTATGTAAAAAAAAAAAAAACAAAAAAAAAAACTTGTAGAATGCAGGTCAATTTTCTTCAAGAATGAGCTTTTAATTGAAAACAAATTTTAACAACCTAGAATTCTGGGAGAGGGGTTCAAGATGGGGAACACATGTAAACCCATGGCTGATTTACATCAATGTATGCCAAAAACCACTACAATATTGTTAAGTAATTAGCCTCCAATTAAAATAAATAAATTAAAAAAAAAAACCCTAGAATTCTTTAACATAAAGCATCAGTAATGCTCTAATTTTAAACTGTACTTCTATAAAGGAAGGATCATGTTATCAAGCAAATAATAGCTTCCTAAATTTATTATTCCTAATTTATGGAATAATTTTGTTAAAGTATTAATAGACAGTTATAGATAGATCTTTCTTAGACGTTTGAGAATCATCAGGTGCTCTAGAATAGGAGTTAGCAAACTGAGGCCCTTGTGCTAAATTTCACCTATGACCTGTTTACTTGTTTTTGTAAATAAAGTTTTATTGGAACACATTAATTTCCATATTGTCTCTGGCTGCTTTCACACTATAATTTTCAAGTTTCACAGCTGTGATAGAGATGTTAAAATCTAAACTACTTACTTTCTAGCCTTTTATAGAAACTTCGTTGACCCTTGCTCTAGAATGTATTTGTATACCCCATTACAAGGACCCAAAGCTCATAGTTGGACCAATGTTATGGTAAAGGTAACATTTTAAAACAATGACTAAAGCACACTAAAAAAATAAATGCAGGTATAGAAATAAAAATCCCTTATGATTATACAGTGGAAGTGAGAAATAGATTTAAGGACCTAGATCTGATAGATAGAGTGCCTGATGAACTATGGAATGAGGTTCCTGACATTGTACAGGAGACAG
>NW_011474332.1:0-552 GCF_000754665.1 Bison bison bison
CAGTCCTGTGGCCACTGCTGAGTTTTCCAAATTTGCTGGCATATTGAGTGCAGCACTTTCACAGCATCATCTTTCAGGATTTGGAATAGCTCAACTGGAATTCCATCACCTCCACTAGCTTTGTTCATAGTGATGCTTTCTAAGGCCCACTTGACTTTACATTCCAGGATGTCTGGCTCTAGGTCAGTGATCACACCATCGTGATTATCTGGGTCATGAAGATCTTTTTTGTACAGTTTTTCTGTGTATTCTTGCCATCTCTTCTTAATATCTTCTGCTTCTGTTAGGTCCATACCATTTCTGTCCTTTATCGAGCCCATCTTTGCGTGAAATGTTCCTTTGGTATCTCTGATTTTCTTGAAGAGATCTCTAGTCTTTCCCATTCTGTTGTTTTCCTCTGTTGCTTTGCAATGATCGATGAAGAATGCTTTCTTATCTCTTCTTGCTATTCTTTGGAACTCTACATTCAGATGTTTATATCTTTCCTTTTCTCCTTTGCTTTTTGCTTTTCTTATTTTCACAGCTATTTGTAAGGCCTCCCCAGACAGCCAT
>NW_011474333.1:0-585 GCF_000754665.1 Bison bison bison
AAAACACCAAGACATGATATAAACTCATATATATGGAATTGAGAAAGATGATAGCGATAACCCTGTATGCAAGACAGCAATAGAGACACTGATGTATAGAACAATCTTTTGGACTCGGTGGAAGAGGGTGAAGGTGAGATGATTTGGGAGAATGGCATTGAGACATGTATAATATCATATGTGAAATGAATCACCAGTCCAGGTTTGATGCATGGTACAGGATGCTCTGGGCTGGTGCACTCGGATGATCCAGAGGGATGGTATGGAGAGGGAGGTGGGAAGGGGGTTCAGGATGGGGAACATGTGTACAGCCGTGGCGGATTCATGTTGATGTATGGCAAAGCCAATACAATATTGTAAAGTAATTAGCCTCCAATTAAAATAAATATATTTATATCAAAAAACAGTATAGGTAAGATGGCTACCTGCATCGTTTTTGTAAATTTTTTTAAAATTGCTGTCCGGCATACAGGGTTATCATTACCATCTTTCTAAATTCCATATATGCACTAGTATAAAGAGACACAGATGTATAGAACAGTCTTTTGAACTCTGTGGGAGAGGGAGAGGGTGGGATGATTTGGG
>NW_011474334.1:0-1072 GCF_000754665.1 Bison bison bison
GGACAGGGAGGCCTGGCTTACTGCGGTTCATGGGGTCACAAAGAGTTGGACACGACTGAGTGACTGAAATGAACTGAACTGAAGTTATCTTTAATATTTTTCTAGAAAACAGGTGATGTTTATATCTTTGATTTTAAAAGTTTTATACAAAATTTATTGCCTCAGTCTAGTCCCATCAAGAAAATTATTTTTTACTGTACTAGTAACTCAAATTAGCATCACTCTGATAACTTTTTGATTTAACACTCCATAAGTTTTTACTGAGGATTATTTTTATAAAACCGGTTGGTTCTAACTTAGAATTTTGCTTAAAAGGAAGAGAATATACCTACATTAATTGCCCCTACTGTGCCAAATGGAAGTATTAAGAAAGGTGAGTAGGCAACTTCATAATTACAAGGTTGCTGAGGTGTAGTGTTTGGAGATCTATGGGGTTAAAGTGTTGCAGAGAGTTACTCAAGGCAATGTGTAGCCTGAATCCATCCAGGAATGACTGTACCCAATTTTGACATCATGTTATGTGTATACACACATTAGAAAATAAACCAAAGAATGACAGCATATCTTATACTTTTGTAAACCATGTTTTATGGATAACTTCACAGTTTTTCCAACATACTGATAAATTTCAATATTTTTAATACATCAGTGTTAATTGTGAGTTGCCAGAGATAACCTAACCAACTCCCATTATGTTTTGGTACTAAGGGATATACCTTTCAATAAAGTTACTGAAATGCAATAAAAATTAATTAATTTTAAAATATATCAATCAAAAAAAAAACCCTCCAAAATGGGATCCATTAAACTTATAGTTACACCTGCAGATTTCATATCAGCTGGCATTTGTCAATTAATTCATTGCATCAATTACATGGATAGCCTATAGAGGTCCATGTGACACTGAAGAAACACAACAGCTATGGAGAATGCATGCATCCCTCTCCATCTTCTCTACCACTGCTCTGAGTCCAAACCACCCTCATCTCCTGCCTAGATTATTAAAATAGCTGCCTAGCTGATCTGGTGCAGCCACCTTAGTCCCAATCATCACTTGCCTGATCATTATTAA
>NW_011474335.1:0-608 GCF_000754665.1 Bison bison bison
AAAGGATCATACACTGTGATCAAGTGAGATTTATCATAGTGATGCAAGTATTGTACAATATCCCAAAATCAATGTGATATATCACAGTAACATAAAGAAGGATAAAAATCACATGATCATCTCAATAGATACAGAAAAAGAATTTGAGAAAATTCAACCTCCATACACAATAAAAACTCTTCCAACTGGTTGTAAAGGAAATATATCAACATAATCAAGGGCACATGCAATAAACCCCATAGCCACCTCAATAATCAATGATCAAATGCTGAAAGACTTCTCATTGAATTCAGGAACAAGGCAAGAACTTTCACGTTCACTATTTTCATTCAGCCAAGTATTGGAAGCCCCAGCCACAGCAATCAAACAAGAATAAGAAATAAAATGGCTCAAATTGGAAGACAAGAGGTAAAAATTTCATTATTTGTAGATGACATGATATTCTGTATAGAAACCTTAGTGTTTCTACCAGAACACTATTAGAATGAATAAATGAACTCAACAAGGTTTCAGGATATAAAATTAATATACATAAGTTGCTGTGTTTGTATACACTAATAATGGATTATCAGAAAGGGAAATTTTGAAAAGAACAGTTTCTATATCAC
>NW_011474336.1:0-1239 GCF_000754665.1 Bison bison bison
CTCTACAACCTATGCTCTGCAACGAGAGAAGACATGGAAAAGATAAACCACCTCAATGAAGCCTGGGCAGCAGAACGAAATGTGCTTCCTGCTCGCTGCAAATAGAGAAAGCACGTGTTGCATCAATGAAGACCCAATGCAGCCAAAAAATAAATTAATTTTTAAAACTTAAAAAATACATTTTGGTGTGTATATATGTATGTATATAAAAGAGTTTATCATTTTCTCAAAACAAAGAAGAATACAAAGTGTGTATCCTTTCTGATTAACTAAAATTATACTGTGTGAAAACCTTGAAATATATATAGGGAAAACAGTCACGGGATTAAAAAAAAATAGTCATCCATTTCTTTCTATAATAGTCTAAGCAAAAAATATTTTTCCTGAGTAGAATAAAAATCTCTACTTGGAGCAAAAATAGTGATCCTCACCAATATTTTTTTAAGTAATCATTTTGATTGAAATATGCTTATTATCTTTTTTGAAGCCATAATTTCTGATTTAAAAATACAGTAGTTTTTTAAAAAACTTTATGTTCTGACCTTTGAAAGTAACTTTCTAGGTTAGACTTCCTTAAGGTCAATAAAATGTGTCAACCAAAGAAAATAAAATTGATTCTGAAAGTTAACCAAAATTGAATTTACATATTTTAACAAGAGATGGTTGTTTGATGGCACTTTAAAAGAAAACTAAAAAAGAAATGTATAATGGAGCTATTCAGGGTTCTGAAAATGTAGCCTGATTAATGCTGACTTCTCATGTTTTCTTCTTTTTTTCTCCCCCTTAAAGAAAATATATACTGGCAAGCTATGTCCTTGAGAATCCCTGACAATTCATCTATATTCTGCTCACTAAAACCTTAAGATCTGCTTCCAAAATTGAAAGCCTGTCAACAAGTTATGGCTGTAGGAAATAGAAAATGAGTATTTTTCAAAAATGTCTCAAAATGCGGTAATGTGTGTGTGTGTTCAGGTAGAATGTAACAGTGAAAATACAAAGTAAAGACAACTACCTTTTAGGAACACATTTTAGTATAGGTACAAGAAATGGATTCTCTAAAAAGTAAATGAAAAAGAAAAATAAGTTATGGTTAAAAAATATATGCCTAAGTCAACAGGAAAAGGTAAACTCTGCTCAATGTTACCAGAAATCAACTGCAGTCCATAGAAAATCATTTCCCTCTGCTTATTATACTTAAAAGAAAAAGAAATGGCCTGAGTTAAAACCTTAGTGACTCAA
>NW_011474337.1:0-1101 GCF_000754665.1 Bison bison bison
TGATAGTTATGATGAGCATATACTGAGGCTCAGAGTCTAGGAGAAATTCATTTGTTTGCCCTCTTGGACCTATTTGATTCTAATCAGTTTATGTCCTGTGTCACAGGACTATGTCATTCTTTTCAAGGTTGTGCACTGCCCCCTTCCTTCCTGTTTCATAAAAAGCTGTGTTTTTAAACTATTAGTTATAATATCTTGTTAAATACAAGGACCTAATAATTAATTATCAGGCTATAATAAATAGCCAAGCTTAACAACAATTTATTGATAAATATAAATTTCAAGCAAGAAAGGATTAGTTGCACCAATTAGTTGCACCAAAAAATTACTTAGTTGCAACATGAGTAGTTGAAACATAAAATTTGCAGTAAACAAGACTTTTTTTACACCATAAGATTGCCTTAGTTTTCAAAAAAAATCTAGGATGTTAAATTTTGTTCTTCAATAACAGCTTTGAAAGAAAGCATATACAAAATCTGGGAAGTTGAATGAGAGATTCAATGGACCCTACAACCCTTTATAAAGGTCTTATTCAACTTAGGAAGAAGGGAAAAAATCTTGTAAAAGACTGAATAGGCCTGAGGGAAATTTAACTTCCATGACGGATGCTCACTGACCTTGGCTGTTTTATAGGGGTCACATTTTATTTTTGTACAGATAAACTGCTAACCAATATCTGCAATGAATTGAAAGAAAAAAATATTTCTCTGCATTTATCATGCTACTATAACCCTCATACCAATCCCTGTTCACTGATGTGTTTATTTCTCTTTTCAGCTTAGAGCAGGACAGAAGTTCAGTGAAAAAATTAATCCTATTTACCATAAGCTAGAGATTTAACACAACAAAATTTCCCTAGCTGGAAATCTTAACTCATTCTTGAACCTAAGAGAAAAGGGATTCACAACATGTTTAACACATCGTTTATATGTTTTATATCAAACTGCTTATAGTGAAAATAAAAATTATATGAATATTGAATCATCTGTATTCTATTAGTACTAAAACATTCCATGGTGGAGTTTCTTATGTTCAGTGTCTTCCTTTTTTCCCTCCTTACTCCCTCCCCCTTTTAACTAATTGTATATAATGATTCTACCC
>NW_011474338.1:0-1211 GCF_000754665.1 Bison bison bison
AGCTTGAATCGTAAGTAAGTTAGGAAAATGCAGTGCAGTTTACCCAGGTTTCATCCCTTTTCAAAGCAGGTCGGCCTGTGTTCGTTTGAGGGATCATAAAATAATCATAAAACATGTCTTCACACTTCTTTGCTGCCATCAGATAAATCAGCATCGAGATCTGTTGTTAAATCTACCTCCTTGAAAGTGGAAACACTGGCATGCTGAGTTGCTTCAGTCGTGTTCAGACTCTGCAACCGTACGGACCAAAGCCCACCCATAGGACAGAGGAATCCTATGGTTCCTCTGTCCATAGGATTCTCCAGGCAGGAATACTGGAGTGGGTTGCCATGCCCTCCTCCAGGGGATCTTCCTGACCCAGGGATCCAACCCGAGTCTTCCGCCTTGCAGGCAAATTCTTTACCACTGAGCCACCAGGGAAGCCCGGAAACACCGGATTTGTGTTTAAATATAACACAGACACAGGGTTGGTGAGAACTGGCCCTGAAACCACCTACTGTTGGGACTGAGGCCCAGCCTGCCCTCCCATCAGCCCAGGAGCCCTGACCCTGGGGAGGGGGCCCTTCGGGGCACTGCATAGATGGGGCGAGACTTTCCAGATGGCGGTGGTTCAATTAACGGTGTTTGGGGAACACTTTCCCAAGACAGAACCTTGACTTCGTGGGAAAATGTGCTGGTCACAGCACAAAGGCAGAGTGGAAACAGACGGAAGAGAGGCGGGTTGGGGAACCCGGGGTCAGCTGCTCTGCGGTGCGTTGGGTCCTAATTCTCCTGCATTGAACGGGGCATTCTTAACCTCTGGACCACCAGGAAGTCCCAAGAGTATCATTTTTAACCAATCCTTAACTTCTGGATAGGGCTTCCCTGGTGGCTTAGTTGGTAAAGAATCCGCCTGCAATACACGAGACCCAGGTTTGATCCCTGGGGTTGGGAAGATGCCCTGGAGAAGGGAATGGCAACCCACTGCAGTATTCTTGCCTGGAGAATCCCATGGACAGGGGAGTCTGGCGGGCTTCAATCCATGGGATCACAAAGAGTCGGACACGACTGATTTAACACTTTCACACTTTAATTCTGGATATATACCTCCGTACCAAATTTTTATGATTAAAAATAAAACCTCAGTGAAAAAGCTTCATAAATATGTGTTTTGTGTCCTGCTAGGTCAACACAATGAAATTCTGCAGGAATTCGCTTGCTGCCACCTGCCA
>NW_011474339.1:0-516 GCF_000754665.1 Bison bison bison
TTTGAGTTCCTCTTCACTTTCTGCCATAAGGGTGGTGTCATCTGCATATCTGAGGTTATTGATATTTCTCCCGGCAATCTTGATTCCAGCTTATGTTTCTTCCTGTCCAGCATTTCTCATGATGTACTCTGTATATAAGTTAAATAAGCGGGGTGACAATATACAGCCTTGACGTACTCCTTTTCCTATTTGGAACCAGTCTGTTGTTCCATGTCCAGTTCTAACTATTGCTTCCTGACCTGCATATAGGTTTCTCAAGAGGCAGGTCAGGTGGTCTGGTATTCCCAGCTCTTTCAGAATTTTCCACAGTTTATCGTGATCCACACAGTCAAAGGCTTTGGCATAGTCAATAAAGCAGAAATAGATGTTTTTCTGGAACTCTCTTGCTTTTTCCATGATTCTGCAGATGTTGGCAATTTGATCTCTGGTTCCTCTGCCTTTTCTAAAACCAGCTTGAACATCAGGAAGTTCACGGTTCACGTAGTGCTGAAGCCTGGCTTGGAGGATTTTGAGCAT
>NW_011474340.1:0-511 GCF_000754665.1 Bison bison bison
AATGGTATGGACCTAACAGAAGTAGAAGATATTAAGAAGAGGTGGCAAGAATACACAGAAGAACTGTACAAAAGAGATCTTCATGACCCAGATAGTCACAATGGCGTGATCACTGACCTAGAGCCAGACATCCTGGAATGTGAAATCAAGTGGGCCTTAGAAAGCATCACTACGAACAAAGCTAGTGGAGGTGATGGAATTCCAGTTGAGCAATTTCAAATCCTGAAAGATGATGCTGTGAAAGTGCTGCACTCAATATGCCAGCAAATTTGGAAAATTCAGCAGTGGCCGCAGGACTGGAAAAGGTCAGTTTTCATTCCAATCCCAAAGAAAGACAATGCCAAAGAATGCTCAAACTACAGCACAATTGCACTCATCTCACATGCTAGTAAAGTAATGCTCAAAATTCTCCAAGCCAGGCTTAAGCAATACGTGAACCGTGAACTTCCTGATGTTCAAGCTGGTTTTAGAAAAGGTAGAGGAACCAGAGATCAAATTGCCAACATCCGCT
>NW_011474341.1:0-598 GCF_000754665.1 Bison bison bison
CGCCTGAACCCCCTACTAGCAAACGGGGGCTGGGCAGGGAGGCGCGGGCTGCATCGCTTAGAGTAAGCATCTGGCCTGAATGCTCTGAGCGCTATCTGAGCGAACTAATTTGGGCTAGCAAACCAGACTGTGGGATAACTACCATGCGAAAAGCCAGCCCTAACCTAAGACACCACCAGGCCCGCGCACGGAACAAAGGACTGAAGAGAGATAGACGGCTGCAGACCATCCCCCACCAGTGACAGGCAGCCAGAGCCACAACGGGGCAATCACAGCCCCAGAGAGACATTATCTACAAAACTGTAAGCAGGCTTCTTTGCTAACTAAGACTTCTTGGGGTTCTGGATGGTCAACATCCACCTGAGAAGGTGCGCCAGTTGTATACCTAGAAAACCGAGCAGTGGGGAGGCAATAAGTCGCAGCAACCGCGCTTGCCAAACACCTCATCACCTGAGCTGCTCGGACCTGGGAAGGGCACAAAACGCAGGCCCAACCGAGTCTGCACCTCTGAGGACTACCCGAGTGCCTGAACCTGAGTGGCTTGGACCTGGGAGGTGCAAGCAGCCCAGGGCCGGCCTCAGATGGTTCCCAGCAGAGC
>NW_011474342.1:0-711 GCF_000754665.1 Bison bison bison
AAAAATAGAGTTACAGATAAATAGACTAGAGACAAGGATTGAGAAGATGCAAGAAATGTTTAACAAGGACCTAGAAGAAATTTTAAAAAGTCAATCAATAATGAATAATGCAATAACTGAGATCAAAAGCACTCTGGAGGGAATCAACAGTAGAATAACTGAGGCAGAAGATAGGATAAGTGAGGTGGAAGATAGAATGGTAGAAATAAATGAAGCAGAGAGGAAAAAAATTAAAAGAAATGATGACAACCTCAGAGACCACTGGGACATGTTAAACAGCCCAACATTCGAATCATAGGAGTCCCAGAAGAAGAAGACAAAAAGAAAGGCCTTGAGAAAATGCTTGAGGAGATAATAGTTGAAAACTTCCCTAAAATGGGGAAGGAAATAGCTACCCAAGTCCAAGAAACCCAGAGAGTCCAAAACAGGGTAAACCCAAGGTGAAACACCCCAAGACACACATAAAACAAATTAATGAAGATCAAACACAAAGGGAAAATATTAAAAGCAGTAAGGGAAAAACAACAAATAACACACAAGGGGATTCCCATAAGGACAACAGCTGATCTTTCAATGGAAACTCTTCAGGCCAGGAGGGAATGGCAGGACATACTTAAAGTGATGAAAGAGAAAAACCTACTACCCAGATTACTGTACCCAGCAAGGATCTCTTTCAAATATGAAGGAGAAATCAAAAGCTTTACAGACAAG
>NW_011474343.1:0-843 GCF_000754665.1 Bison bison bison
AGGTATTTTATTATTTTTGTTGCAATGGTGAGTGGGATTGTTTCCTTAATTTCTCTTTCTCATTTTTCATTGTTAGCATATGAATGCAGGGGATTTCTATGCATTAATGTTATATCCTGTGACTTTACTAAATTCATTGATTAGCTCTAGTTAATTCTATTTCAGTATTAAAATTACATATGGATTTACTTTTTGACTCAACTGAGAAATATCCTATATATAAACTTTTCTCACTAAGGTCATTAATTGCAGGATTATTTGTAAAGACAAGCACAATTAAATAAAATAATCTAAATGTCTTTTAGTAAGAAAAAGTTGAAATAATTTACAATGTAACACATAATGCTATAATACAGTGCTTTAATCAGTTAGGAAGCTCTTTGTGCACTTATATGAAAATAGACTCCAAGATATATTAAATGAGAAAGCAAGAAACATAGGAGTGTATATATAGTACACCACTTTGTGTATAAAAAGTGGAGGGTAAATGTATATTCATAAAATGCAAGAAGTTTCATAAAGATCTTCTAGAATGGCAGATAAGAAACAAGTACAGTTTCTTGTGAAAATTCTGGATTTGTTAGAGCAGAGAAAGAGAAGTGAGAATTTTTGTCGGATGTGAATGTATTTTATATAAAAATTAAATGGAAAATTAAAGAGCATCACAAAATTAAAGCAATAGTTCTACTTTGAATAAAAGAGATCCATTCATATTCAATAAAAAGAAAAAAAAAAGAAGAGAAAAATAGAGTTACAGATAAATAGACTAGAGACAAGGATTGAGAAGATGCAAGAAATGTTTAACAAGGACCTAGAAGAAATTTTAAAAAGTCAATCAATAAT
>NW_011474343.1:4778-5714 GCF_000754665.1 Bison bison bison
GTGGATGAAACTGGGGCCTATTATACAGAGTGAAGTAAGCCAGAAAGAAAAACACCAATACAGTATATTAATGCATATATATGGAATTTAGAAAGATGGTAATTATGACCCTATATGCGAGACAGCAAAACAGACAGAGATGTAAAGAATAGACTTTTTGGCTCTGTGGGAGAAGGCCAGGGTGGAATGATTTGAGAGAAAAGCATTGAAACATGTATATTACCATATGTGAAATAGATCACCAGTCCAGGTTCGAAGCATGAGACAGAGCGCTCTGGGCCAGTGCACTGGGATGGCCCTGAGAGATGGGATGGGGAGGGAGGTAGGAGGGGGGTCCAGGATGGGGAACACATGTACACCCTTGGCTGATTCATGTCAATGTATGGCAAAAACCACTAAATATTGTAAAGTAATTAGACTCCAATTAAAATAAATAAATAATTTTTAAAAAAAGTCCCTGGCTCTTTCTATATTTATGTTCTACCATCCTGAGAGTGTAGTAATGTCTCTCCTTTCTTCTATAGCACATATTGTATAAAATTGAAACAGTACAGAGATGACATGGCCCCATATGAAGATCCTTGAATTCATGAAGCATGCTATTTTTTTCAAATAACTCTTTTAATTGGGGTGTCCTCAATATCCTTTTTTTTTCTTTTCCAAGTTGTGTCTAATGGTAATTTGTCTTTTTATTATTTTTTTTAATTGGAGGCTAATTACTTTACAATATTGTATTGGTTTTGCCATACATCAACAGGAAAAGGCAATGGCACCCCACTCCAGTACTCTTGCCTGGAAAATCCCATGGATGGAGAAGTCTGGTGGGCTGCAGTCCATGGGGTCACTAATAGTCAGACACGACTGAGCAACTTCCCTTTCACTTTTCACTTTTCATGCACTGGAGAAGGAAATGGCAACCCACTCCAGTGTTCTTGC
>NW_011474343.1:5814-6212 GCF_000754665.1 Bison bison bison
AAAAATAAGTGACCCAATCAAAAAATGGGCCAAAGAACTAAACAGACATTTCTCCAAAGAAGACATACAGATGGCTAACAGACATATGAAAAGATGCTCAACATCACTCATTATCAGAGAAATGCAAATCAAAACCACATTGAAGTATCATCTCAAGCCGGCAGAATGGCTGCTCTCCAAAAGTCTACAAACAATAAATGTTGGAGAGGGTGCAGAGAAAAAGGAACCCTCTTACATTGTTGGTGGGAATGCAAACTAGTATAGCCACTATGGTGAACAGTGTGGAGATTCCTTAAAAAGCTGGAAATAGAACTGCCATATTACCCAGCAATCCCACTGCTGGGCATACACACTGAGGAAACCAGAATTGAAAGAGACATGTGTACCCCAATGTTCAT
>NW_011474344.1:0-1177 GCF_000754665.1 Bison bison bison
GCAATGTCTCCCATGTGTATCTCTCCCTCTCATGTCCTATTTGTACAGAAGTGGCTGAGCTTCCACCTTCTGAGAACCAGACTTCTGCCTGTGCCATCCCTGATTGCTTTGAGGAACTTCCGTGAACTCCCCTACATATTATCTACATAGAGAATCCTCAAGTACCCAGGTGGGAGCCCTGGAACATGAACCTTCTACAGTCAAGTACATGCCTGTTTCCTGCATCTCTACCATACCCTGGCCCTCAGCAACAGTGATCAACTTTTTCTGATGCTGAACCACATGGATAACTTACAGCTGGAACTTGGATCCCATTTAGATTCAAAGGACAGACAATAGAGTAGCACAAATCTACAAGCTCATGACTTCTTTCTTTCTAGTCCAATGTTGTGAGAAAAAAAACTGTGAAAATAAATGACCATGACTTTCATCCCTTTCTAACTTGTGCTAGATTTTTGGATGGATCATAGAAAGTCCATGGGGCTGGGGAAGTGGTCACTTTCGAAGGGAACTGGGACCTGTTATCCTCTCTCCATTGTGCTTCCTTCGTGGAGGTTCCTTTAACATTAGAGACAACTTAGACATTCAGAGATAACTATTCTCAAGTCTGCGTTCATCATTTCCTGTGTGATCACAGAACTTGTTTAGCGTTTCTGTGTCTGAAGTTCTTCCCATTAAAATGCAACCTTGTGTTTCTTATGTCAGAAGATAGTTTTAGAATATAAGCATATACATGGCAAAGTCTCTTGATGTTCCATTTTTATATAAAGGAAAATTTAATTTTGAGATCATTGTATTTTTCATAAGTTGTTTGACAAATAATACAGAGATGTCCCAGAGAGAACCCTTGTATCCTTCATTCAGTTTCCCCTCCTGGTAACATCCCAGTAGACCAAAGTACAATAACATAACTGGTGTATTGACTGGATATAGCCAGATTACTGAGTCACTGCAAAATTCCTCATTTTGCCCTTTTTTTGGTGACACACACCACCCGTTTACACTCACTCCTTCCTTAACTATTGGCAGCCACTAAGATGTTCTCCATTTCTATGTAGCGATGTCTGTTACACCTATTATCTATTCAGTGGCCATGTGGAAAAACCTGAAGGAAAATTTTGGCCAACCCAATGTATCTATAGATAATTTCAAAAATTTATATTAATGGAATCATAGA
>NW_011474345.1:0-545 GCF_000754665.1 Bison bison bison
GCATGTCTGAGGTTACTGAGATTTCTCCCAGCAATCTTGATTCCAGCTTGTATTTCTTCCAGTCCAGCGTTTCTCATGATGTACTCTGCATAGAAGTTAAATAAGCAGGGTGACAATATACAGCCTTGATGAACTCCTTTTCCTATTTGGAACCAGTCTGTTGTTCCATGTCCAGTTCTGACTGTTGTTTCCTGACCTGCATACAAATTTCTCAAGAGGCAGGTCAGGTGCTTTGGTATTCCCATCTCTTTCAGAATTTTCCACAGTTTATTGTGATCCACACAGTCAAAGGCTTTGTTTGGCATAGTCAATAAAGCAGAAATAGATGTTTTTCTGGAACTCTCTTGCTTTTTCCATGATCCAGCGGATGTTGGCAATATGAGCTCTGGTTCTTCTGCCTTTTCTAAAACCAGCTTGAACATCAGGAAGTTCACAGTTCACATATTGCTGAAGCCTGGCTTGGAGAATTTTGAGCATTACTTTACTAGCATGTGAGATGAGTGCAATTGTGCGGTAGTTTGAGCGTTCTTTGGCATTGCCTTTCT
>NW_011474346.1:0-840 GCF_000754665.1 Bison bison bison
GGCTGCCATCTATGGGGTCACACAGAGTCAGACACGACTGAAGTGACTTAGCAGCAGCAGCAGCAGCAACACATATACATGGAATTTAGAAAGATGGTAACAATGACCCTATATGTGAGACAGCAAAAGAGACACATATGTATAGAACAGTCTTTTAGACTCTGTGGGAGAAGGCAAGGGTGTGATGATTTGAGAGAATAGCATTGAAACATGTATATTATCATATGTGAAACAGATCGTCAGTCCAGGTACAATTCACAAGACAGAGTGCTCAAGGCTGGTGCACTGGGATGATCCTGAGGGATAGGATGGGGAGGGAGGTGGGAGGTGGGTTCAGGACAGGGAACACATGTACACGCATGGCTGATTCATGTCCATGTATGGCAAAACCACTACAATATTGTAAAGTAGCCTCTAATTAAAATAAATAAATTAAAAATTTAAAATAAATGAACAACCAAAAAAAGAAACTTTAACAAAATTCAACATCCATTCATGAAAAATAGTCTGACTAAAGTGGATATAGATAACGGGATCCTGGTTGGATCCAGGGATTCCCTCAGGAGGATGGCATTGGCAAAAAGAATAGCAAAGCAGAGATTTTAGAGGCTCATTAATAACTGGTTTATGCTGGAAATCAATAAAATTCGTGACACCGAACTTGCTCTGACTATGGAGGCAGCAGGTGCCCTCTCGAATTGCAGAAGGTGCCCCACCTTGGGTGCCTTCTTGAGTGGGTCTTAGAAGCCCAGGCAAATAAGTAGTCCCAGAGGACCCCCAAGCTCCAATTATTTTGGCCTGAAAAGATAGAGAAGAAAAGGAGAGAAAAGGAAGCAAGAA
>NW_011474347.1:0-1121 GCF_000754665.1 Bison bison bison
ATGACCAACCTAGATAGCACATTGAAAAGCAGAGACATTGCCAACAAAGGTCCGTCTAGTCAAGGCTATAGTTTTCCAGTGGTCATGTACGGATGTGAGAGTTGGACTGTGAAGAAAGCTGAGCACAGAAGAATTAATGCTTTTGAACTGTGGTGCTGGAGAAGACTCTTGAGAGTCCCTTGGACTGCAAGGAGATCCAACCCGTCCATTCTGAAGGAGATCAGCCCTGGGATTTCTTTGGAAGGAATGATGCTAAAGCTGAAACTCCAGTACTTTGGCCACCTCATGTGAAGACTTGACTCATTGGAAAAGACTCTGATGCTGGGAGGGATTGGGGGCAGGAGGAGAAGGGGATGACAGAGGATGAGATGGCTGGATGGCATCACTGACTCGAAGGACGTGAGTCTGGGTGAACTCCGGGAGTTAGTGATGTACAGGGAGGCCTGGCGTGCTGTGATTCATGGGGTCGCAAAGAGTAGGACATGACTGAGTGACTGATCTGATCTGAACTAAATTATTCCTTGTCTATTTTCATTTTTTGTGACTAAATCCATCTCTACCATTCACATCAAACATTTTGTTCTCCAAATTTTAATAAGCTGTGCCCATTTCACACAGCTATTGGTAATACACAGTGTTGTATAGCTATACAACACTGAATTTAAACATTGATAAATACTTCAGATAACTGATATCCTCAGTGTTATGACTGGGGAAGTCGAGTCTCAGCAAAGTGAATTATCTTGCACAGAATCCATGGCCAGTTGTCAGCACAACTGATGTTATAAACCACAACAAAAGAGTCAAATTTAGTTTCTTCCCATGCATTCTGCTTTCCTTATTTTATATAAGTCAATCTTTTCTTCCAAGGAAACTCTAAAGCTCTTCAAGGGTAGAATTAATAACAGTGTGTAACAAGGTGCTGAGCACACAGTAGGCATAGATGCATGTAGATTTTTTTGGCCCTGAGTTGCAATTCAGCTAACTTTAAAAAACTAAGCCAATAGGAAATTATATTCAGTTCCAGAGAAAATAGTACTATAAGCTATCTTAAAAAAAAAAAAGTCTTAGAGATTCCAATATATTTTATTATAACATGGCAGTGAATCGATAATAAGAAA
>NW_011474348.1:0-906 GCF_000754665.1 Bison bison bison
CCTACCCTTAACTCTTATCTGACCTCCTCCTGTCCTCACCCTTGGCAGCAAAACTGCCCTCCTTGCTGTTCTTCAACCAAACCAGGCGTGTCTCTGCGTCAGAACATTGAACTTGCTGTTCCCTCTGCCTCAAACACTGTTCCTCCAGGAACCAACACGGCTCATTTTTTTCACTTCTTTCTCAAGACCAGAGACCCCTCCCCCCCTTATTTTACTTTTCTCTGTGGTGCTTGTCATACTTGTAGTACTTGCATTTTATTGTTTTTTATTGTTTTCCTCCTCCTGCTAGAACATTATCTCCATGAAGGTAGTGATTATTGTCTCTTAAGGTTATCATAATGTCCCAAATATCTAAAAAAGGATCCGTCACAGAGCAGAAAAGCCCATGTCTGTTGTATGAGTCCAGTTTCCCGCCAAAGAAAATCACACCCTACCTGGTAGATGGACCTTTTTTTGTGCACCTGCAGTGCGATCTGTTGCCTGCCTGCCACTCAAGACTCTCCTGGCCTGTGAGGCCACTGGTGACCTATAGCATCCAGGTCCTGAGCTGTAGCAGGCTTCTGCTTATAGCATTAAAGCAAGACCACCCCCTGCCCCAGGGCAGAGAGCCCACATCCACTTTTTATGTCAAGTCTGACCAACCTTGGGATGCAAGGATCACTATCACACAAAAGTGACAGTTTTTTTACTATGATTACTTTGGGAAAGTAACAGTATATAAATTGACAATGCTTGTAGATGATGGCTTCATTTTATTTTCTCCTGAGAGCGTCTCAAAAATACTAATGCTTTAGATTCTTCCTCCAAGAGATTCTTACCCCAATAGTCTGAGCTACTGGGTAGTGGGTGTGGGAGTGGGAGGAAGGTGTCAGGAATCAGTAGTTTTTTGTTTTTTTTTTATTGGAC
>NW_011474349.1:0-869 GCF_000754665.1 Bison bison bison
GTATTGGAGCTTCAGTTTCAGCATCAGTATTTCCAATGAGTATTCAGGGTTGACTTCCTTTAGGAGGGACTGTTTTGGTCTCACTGCTGTCCAAGGGACTCTCAAGAGTCTTCTCCACCACCACAGTTCAAAAGCATCAATTTTTTGGCACTCATCCCTCTTTAAGGTCCAACTCTCACATCCATACGTGACTTTTGGGAAAAAAAAACAAAAAAACAAAAAAAACATAGCTTTGATTCTTAAGAACCTTTGTTAGTATCATGCATCGAACCTGGACTGGATGGGGAACACGTGTATACCTGTGGCGGATTCATGTTGATATACGGAAAACCAATACAATATTCTAAAGTTAAGAAATAAAATAAATAATAAAAAAAAGAACCTTTGTTAGAAAAGTGATGGCTCTGCTTTTTCATACACTTTCTAGGTTTGTCACAGCTTTCCTTCCAAGGAGCAAGCTTCTTCTAGTTTCATGGCTGCAGTCACCATCTGCAGTGATTTTGGAGTCCAGGAATGAATGAAATGAAATTGTCTGTCATGCTTTCCCGTTTTCCCTTTCTGTTTGCCATGAAGTGATGGGACTAGATGCCATGATCTTAGTTTTTTATTTGTTTGTTTGTTTTTTATGTTGAATTTAAGGCAAGGCTTTTCACTCTCTTCTCTTACCCTTATCAAAAGGCTCCTTAGTTGAAGGAAATGCAAAATAAAAGATACAAATATGAAGTCAAAAGGAAAAGTAAACATGGAGAAGGAGGATGAAAAATTTAGGCTTATTAAAATGTGTTTCAACTTAAGAGATCAGCAATTTAAAGTAATCAGGTGTATATATGGTACCACATATAAACTTCATGGTAACCACACCAAAAAAA
>NW_011474350.1:0-1091 GCF_000754665.1 Bison bison bison
GGGTGAGAGCATCACTCGATAAGCTTTCAGAGGGAGACACAATCCAAATCGGAGGGTGGAATTTCAAACCGATTAATAATTAAATATCCACTGGACTTTGTGTCCAAAGAATTGACGAACATGTAAAAGAATAAGCCCTTCCTGAGTGTACTACAGTCACCGATGTCAAGAGTTTAATATACTTCCTAGGTTGGCTTTTATTCATTTAAAAATTATTAATTAGAAAAAGAACAGAATAAAATTCTGCACCATAGTGGTGGAACATCCGTAGATGTTAAACACCTGTGTATCTTATTGAGAGAATTGTATGCGCTCATCTGGCATTTTAATTAGGTCCTTTATATGTAGCTATAATAAATTTTTCTCAAAAATTTTTATTTCTTTTACAATTCACTATGCACGCACACACACCTCTATATATCTCATAATATATATATTATACACACACACACACACACCCCCCTATATACCTCAGAATACACTATGATAGACACTAACCATATTGCAGTGAAAAAACAGAGAGAGTTCATGCACTCATGGGGTAAACTTCAGTGATTGTATTTAATTAGTTGTTTTTCTTACAGCTGTCTCCTTTTTTATTTCAAAGAACTCCATTTGTTTCTTTTCCATCCCAAATACCACCTCTTGTAATTGTTCTCTAATTTCCCATAGAAAAGATGATTATTAGCTCTCTGAATATGGTGGACAGTACACTTTTGGCAGGTAAATAGTTACAATGCAACAATAAACACTGAGCCACGTATAAGAACATTTATCTGTATTATTTCTATTATTATTCTGTGTCTTCTCTCCCACAAACTTGCAAGGAAAATCAGTGAATCGAATTGCTATCATCTTTACAATGAGAAAGAACTATCTCATACTCTTTCTCAGAAGGTGGTTGTGAGTTTCAACAAGATGCTCTGTGGTGGTGCCTTGGGAGCTACAGTGGTGCTCACACGCATCCTTGTAACACACACAGTTATACTGGCTCACCCTCCGTAACACCCAGCATGGGCGGAACCCAGAGCCTGGGACCGATGACACCAGCACAGCTCCTGTGAACGTTGTGGGGCTTCTCCTTTGAACCG
>NW_011474351.1:0-596 GCF_000754665.1 Bison bison bison
GTTTGCCATTCCCTTCTCCAGTGGACTATGTTTTGTCAGAACTCTCCACCATGACCCGTCCATCTTGGGTGGCCCTACACAACATGGCTCATAGTTTCACTGAGTTATACAAGGCCATGTCCAAGTGATCCATTTGGCTAATTTTCTATAGTTGTGGTTTCCATTCAGTTTGCCCTCTGGTGGATAAGGATAAGAAGGTTGTAGAATCTTCTTGATAGGAGAGATTGGCTGTGGCAGAATCATCTGCATATCTGAGGTTATTGATATTTCTCCCAGCAATCTTGATTCCAATTTGTGCTTCATCTAGCCTGACATTTTGCATGATGTACTCTGCATATAAGTTAAATAGGTAGGGTGGCAATATACAGCCTTGGCATACTTTCCCAGTTGGAACCTTTCCGTTGTTCCATGTCAGAGTCTAACTGTTAGATCTTGACTTGCATACAGGTTTCACAGGAAGCAGGTCAGGTGGTCTGGTATTCCCATCTCTTTAAGAATTTTCCACAGTTTTTTGTGATCCACAGAGTCAAAGGCTTTAGCATAGTCAATGAAGCAGAAGTAGATGTTTTTCTGGAGTTCTCTTGTTTTTTCTGTGA
>NW_011474352.1:0-598 GCF_000754665.1 Bison bison bison
TTTTTTGATGATCCCGCAGATGTTGGCAATTTGATCTCTGGTTCCTCTGCCTTTTCTAAAACCAGCTTAAGCATCTGGAAGTTCACGGATCACATATTGCTGAAACCTGGCTTGGAGAATTTTGATCATTACTTTACTAGCCTGTGCTGCTGCTGCTGCTGCTGCTAAGTCGCTTCAGTCATGTCTGACTCTGTGCGACCCCATAGTCGGCATCCCACCAGGTTCTCCCTTCCCTGGGTTTCCCCAGGCAAGAACACTGGAGTGGTTTGCCATTTCCTTCTCCAATGCATGAACATGAAAAGTGAAAGTGAAGTCACTCAGTCATGCCCAACTCTTAGTGACCCCATGGACTGCAGCCCACCAGGCTCCTCCACCCATGGGGTTTTCCAGGCAAGAGTACTGGAATGGGTTGCCATTGCCTTCTCCACTAGCGTGTGAGATGAGTGCAATTGTGTGGTAGTTTGAGCATTCTTTGGCATTGCCTTTCTTTGGGATTGGAACAAAAACTGCCCTTTTCCAGTCCTGTGGCCACTGCTGAGTTTTCCAAATTTGCTGACATACTGAGTGCAGCACTTTCACAGCATCATCTTTTAGGATT
>NW_011474352.1:759-3154 GCF_000754665.1 Bison bison bison
CCATCTTTACATAAAATGTTCCCCTTGTATCTCTAATTTTCTTGAAGAGATCTCTAGTCTTTCCCATTCAGTTGTTTTCCTCTATTTCTTTGCATTGATTGCTAAGGAAGGCTTTCTTATCCCTCCTTGTTGTTTTTTGGAACTCTACATTCAAATGGGTACATCTTTCCTTTTCTCCTTTGCTTTTTGCTTCCCTTTTCTCCTTTGCTTTTTGCTTATTTGTAAGGCCTCCTCAGACAGCCATTTTGCTTTTTTGCATTTCTTTTTCTTGGGGATGGTCTTGATTCCTGTCTCCTATACAATGTCAAGAACTTCTGTCCATAGTTCATCTGGCACTCTGTCTATCAGATCTAGTACAGACTTCAAAAATATGTTTACCAAAGTAGAAATGTGGGGGGAGGGATAAATTAGGTTGGAATTAACACATACATGTCACTACATATAAAATACATAGTCAACAAGCACCTACTATATAGTACAAAGAATTCTGTTCAATATTCTATAAGAACCTTTATGGGAAATGAGTCTGGAAAAGAATTGATACATGTATATGTATAATTAAGTCAATCTGTTATACATCTGAAACTAACAAAACAGTTTAAATCAACTATATCCCAATACAAAATAAAAATTGAATTTAAAAAATTCTAAAATGTTAAATGTAATACATAGGGTAACCACTAAGGGAAAAAAGAAAAAAACAAAAACAATACAAAAAAAAGAAATTAGAAAAGATCAAAATAGTACACTAGGGGAAAAAAAATCACAAAATAAGTCAGTAATAGATGAATTGAACAAAATATGTAAATGTTTCATAGAAAAATAGCAAAATTATGGAAGCATTTCTTTTCTTGTTAATAATTATTTTAAATACAAAAAGATAAAACAATCCGTGTAAAAGGCAGAGATTGGCAGAATGGATGAGAAACATTATTAAACTATATCCTGTGTACAAGAAACTCACTTTAAACCCAAAGACACATGTGGACTGAAATGAAAGGAGGGGAAAAATAATTGCCATGCAAACAGTAATCAAAAGAAACCTAAAGAGGCTTTACTAATGTTAGACAAAATTGATTTTAAGTAAAAACTATTATGAGAGACAAAAAAGTTTATTACATATTGATAAAAGATTTAATTCACCAAAAAAACATGGCAACTGTAAACAGATGCACCAAAGAACAAGTACTTAAATGTGATAAAACTAACATAATCATAGGGAGCTATATAGTTCTACAATGATAGTTGAGAATTCAGTACCACATTCTCAATAATGGACAGAACAACCACACAGAAGATCAATCAGAAAATAAAGAACTTCAACAATACTACAAACCAATTAGACCAAACATATATAACACACTCTACCCAATATCAGTAGAATACACAATTTATCAAATGTGTATGGGACATTCTCCAGGAGACTGTTAGGTCACAAAACAAGTCATTAAATTTTGAAATATTGAAATCATATAAAGTATCTACCCTGACTACAATGAAATGAAATAAAAAATCAATAACAGAAGGAAAACTGGATATTCAAAATATATGGAAATTAAACACCACACTCTTAAAAAATAGGTCAAGGAAAAATTACAAATAAAATAGAAATTATTTTGAGATGAATAAAAATAAAACATAACATATAAGGATTTAGCAAAACCATCACTCAGAGGAAGTTTTAGAGCTCTAAATGCTTACATTAAAAAAGAAGAGTGATGCACCCAACACGGGAGCACCGCATTATGTAAGACAAATTCTAACAAGTATGAAAGGAGAAATTAACAATAACAAAATAATAGTGGGAGACTTTAATACCACTCACACCTATGGATAGATCAACTAAACAGAAAATTAACAAGGAAACACAGACTTTAAATGATACAATAGACCAGTTATACCTAATTGATATCTATAGGATATTTCATCCCAAAACAATGAATTTCACCTTTTTCTCAAGCGCACATGGAACCTTCTCCAGGATAGATCACATCCTGGGCCATAAAGCTAGCCTTGGTAAATTCAAAAAAATAGAAATCATTCCAAGCATCTTTTCTGACCACAATGCAGTAAGATTAGATCTCAATTACAGGAGAAAAACTATTAAAAATTCCAACATATGGAGGCTGAACAACACGCTGCTGAATAACCAACAAATCACAGAAGAAATCAAAATAGAAATCAAAATTTGCATAGAAATGAATGAAAATGAAAACATAACAACCCAAAACCTGTGGGACATGGTAAAAGCAGTCCTAAGGGGAAAGTTCATAGCAATACAGGCACACCTCAAGAAACAAGAAAATAGTCAAATAAATAACCTAACTCTACACCTAAAGCAACTAGAAAAGGAAGAAATGAAGAACCCCAGGGTTAGTAGAAGGAAAGAAATCTT
>NW_011474352.1:4211-4904 GCF_000754665.1 Bison bison bison
ACTAATAATGAGAAAACAGAAAGAGAAATTAAAGAAACAATTCCATTCACCATTGCAACAGAAAGAATAAAATACTTAGGAATATATCTACCTAAAGAAACTAAAGGCCTATATATAAAAAACTATAAAACACTGGTGAAAGAAATCAAAGAGGACACTAATAGATGGAGAAATATACCATGTTCGTGGATTGTAAGAATCAATATAGTGAAAATGAGTATACTACCCAAAGCAATTTATAGATTCAATGCAATCCCTATCAAGCTACCAATGGTATTCTTCACAGAGCTAGAACAAATAATTTCACAATTTGTATGGAAATACAAAAAACCTTGAATAGCCAAAGTGGTCTTGAGAAAGAAGAATGGAACTGGAGGAATCAACCTACCTGACTTCAGGCTCTACTACAAAGCCACAGTCATCAAGACAGTATGGTACTGGCACAAAGACAGAAATATTGATCAACGGAACAAAATAGAAAGCCCAGAGATAAATCCACTCACCTGTGGACACCTTATCTTTGACAAAGGAGGCAAGAATATACAATGGATTAAAGACAATCTCTTTAACAAGTAGTGCTGGGAAATCTGGTCAACCACTTGTAAAAGAATGAAACTAGAACACTTTCTAACACCATACACAAAAATAAACTCAAAATGGATTAAAGATCTAAACGTAAGACCAGAAACTATA
>NW_011474352.1:5410-5864 GCF_000754665.1 Bison bison bison
ACCGACAAACAACTAATCTCAAAAATATACAAGCAACTCCTACAGCTCAACTCCAGAAAAATAAATGACCCAATCAAAAAATGGGCCAAAGAACTAAATAGACATTTCTCCAAAGAAGACATACAGATGGCTAACAAACACATGAAAAGATGCTCAACATCACTCATTATCAGAGAAATGCAAATCAAAACCACTATGAGGTACCATTTCACACCAGTCAGAATGGCTGCAATCCAAAAATCTACAAATAATAAATGCTGGAGAGGCTGTGGAGAAAAGGGAACGCTCTTACACTGTTGGTGGGAATGCAAACTAGTACAGCCACTATGGAGAACAGTGTGGAGATTCCTTAAAACTGGAAATAGAACTGCCTTATGATCCAGCAATCCCACTGCTGGGCATACACACTGAGGAAACCAGAAGGGAAAGAGACACGTGTACCCCAATATTCATC
>NW_011474352.1:5964-6306 GCF_000754665.1 Bison bison bison
GATGGTAACAATAACCCGGTGTACGAGACAGCAAAAGAGACACTGATGTATAGAACAGTCTTATGGACTCTGTGGGAGAGGGAGAGGGTGGGAAGATTTGGGAGAATGACATTGAAACATGTAAAGTATCATGTAAGAAAGGAGTTGCTAGTCCAGGTTCGATGCACGATACTGGATGCTTGGGGCTAGTGCACTGGGATGACCCAGAGGTATGGTATGAGGAGGGAGGAGGGAGGAGGGTTCAGGATGGGGAACACATGTATACCTGTGGCGGATTCATTTTGATATTTGGCAAAACTAATACAATTATGTAAATTTTAAAAATAAAATAAAATTAAAAAA
>NW_011474352.1:6614-13126 GCF_000754665.1 Bison bison bison
GGCCCAGGAGCCACAACTGTTGAGCCCATGTGCCACAACTATTGAAGTCCACACACCCTACAGACTGTGTTCCATAACAAGAGAAACCACCGCAATGTAAAGCTGGCACACTGCAACTAAAGAGTAGCCTCCACTCACCACAACTAGAGAAAAGCTTGTGTAGCAACACAGACTCAGCACAGCCAAAAACAAATAAATATTTGTTTTAAAAGAAGAAAGACCCCAAATCAATATTCTAAATTTACACCTTAAGGATCTATAAAAATTAGAGCAAATTCAATTCAAAAGTAGAAGAGGTAGAAAATAATGAGGAATAGAGAAATGATATAGAGAACAGAAAAAAAAAACATAAAATCAACAAACCAAAATTTAGTTCTTTGAAAGGTCAATAGAGTTGATATATACTTCAGTACACTAGCAAAGAAAAATAGAGAAAAGATAGGAATAAGCAAAATCAAAAATGAAAGAAGAAAATTATAAAAGAATACTAAGAACAAATGTATGTAGAGAAATTAGATAATTTAGATGAGATGGATGAATTTCTAGAAACACTCAAATTATCTAAATAACTCAAGAAAAAATATAAAATATGAATAGACCCATAATTAAAGAGAATGAATCTATAATAAAAAAAATTTCCCAACAAAGAACAGACCTGAACCAAATGGTTTTACTGAAACATTCTACCAAATTTGTAAGGAAGAACTAAATTCTTTAAAACAACAGAAGAGGAGGAAAACTTTCTAATTCATTCTATGAAGTCATTATTAACATGTTATCAAAGTCAGACAAATATATCACAGGAAAGATAATTACAGACCAATATCCCTCATGAATACAGATGCAAAATCCTCAACAAAATACTAGCAAATCAAATTATTAAGAAGTGGAATTGATTCCAGGAAAGCAAGAGTGGTTCGACATAAGGAAATCAATTCATACACCAAATAACAGATTGAAGCAAAAAAAAAAAAAGACATTGTATCATCAATTGATATATCAAAGGCATTTGACAAAATTCAACATTGTTCAGTAATAGGGTCTCTCAGAAAATCACTAATAGAAAGGTACTTCCTCAATACGATAAATAGCATTTATGGAAAAAACACAAGAAATAACATACTCAGTGATAAAAGACTGAAAGCCTTCTCCCAAAGATCAGAAACAAGATATGGATGCCCACTTTTACCACTACAATTAGTCATTGTGCTGGAAGTTTTAGAGCAATTAGAGAGAAAGAAAAAAAAAAAAAAGGTAGAAAAGAAGTAAAACTATATGTCCAGGTAACACAGACTTTAATATAGAAAACCCCAGATAATTGACACTAGAGTTAATGAAATAAGTGCACAAATTTGCAAGTTCCAAAATCAACACCCCAAAATCAGGTTTGTCTCTATATACTATCAACAAATAATCTTAAGATGTAGTTTAGAAGGTAATTTCCTTCATTATCATCTAAAAGCATAAAATACCCAGGAACAAATTTAACAAAAGAAGTGAAAGACATATATGCTGAAACTACAAAACACAGCTAAAAGAAATTAAAGAAGACCTAATTCAGTGGAAGATATCCTGTGTTCGTGGATTGGAAATATTGTTAACATTCCAGTACTATCCCAAGTAATCTACAGGTTGAACACTAGCCCTCTCAAAATTCTAGCAGATTTTTTTTTTCTTTTCCAGAAAAGGTGATCCTAAAATTCATGCAGAATTACAAGGGGTCCTAATAACTGGAACAATTTGCAAAAAGAAAAATGGAGGACTCAAACTTCCTGATTTTAAAATTTATTACAAAACTGTAGCAATCAAAATGGTTCTATTCTAGCATAAGAATACAAACCATTAGAACAGAATTGAGTCAATAAATAAACCTAATATGCCTGTAGCCAACTGATTTTTGATAAGGGTTCCAAGTCCATCCAGCAGAGAAAGAATAGTATTTTCAACACATAGTGCTAGGATAACTGGATTTCCACAAGCAAAAATTAAAGTTGGATCCCTAACTCACAAAATATATAAAATTAAATCAAGATGGGCCATATTCACAAATATAAGACCTAAACCATACAACTCTTGGAGAAAATTGTGGAGTAAATCTTCATGACCTTGGATTCTTAGCTCTGACACTAAAAGCATGAGTAATAAAATAGATAAAATAGACTTCACAAAAATTCTAAACTTTTGGACTTCCCCTGGTGATCCAGTGGTTAAGACTCCACTCTTCCAATGCAGAGGGCATGGGTTTAATCTCTTGCCAGGGAACTAGGGTCCCACATGTGTCACAGCCAACAAAAATTAAAACTGTTGTGCATCAAAGGACATTATCAAGAAAAGTGAAAATACAACCTATAAAATGGAAGAAATATTTGAAACTCCTACATTTGATATTGATACTATATAAAGGACTCTCACAACTCAACAACAAAATGACAAACAACCCAATTTAAAAAATGGTCAAAGGATTTGAATAGACATTTCTCTGAAGAAGATATCCAAATGTACTGAAAACACATGAAAAACGGCACAACATCATTAGTCATTAGGTAAATGCAAAGAAAAAACCCAATGAGATACAACAACATACCTAATAGGATAGCTTTAGTACAAGGAAAACAGAAAATAATAAGTGCTGCTGAGGAAGTGAAGAAATTGGAACCCTTATATATTAGAAGAGTGAATGTTAAAAAACAACGAACAAAGAAAACTGTGAAGTGGTTTGGTGGTTCCTCAAAAACTTAAACAAAATCATCATATGAGTCAGCATTTCCATTCCTAAGTGAATACCCAAAATAATTCAAACAGGAACCAAAGTGATATTTGTATGCCAATGTACATTGCAGCATTATTCACAATAGCCAAAAGGTAGAAAGAATTCAAATGTGCAGATGAATGGATAACCAAAAATGTACTATTTACATACAATTGACTATTATTCAGTCATAAAAAGGATTGAAGCTCTGATACAAGCTATTAACTTGGTTGAATCATGAAAATATTATGATAAATGAAATTACTCAGACACAAAAGGAAAAATATCATATGATTCCAGTTTCATGATACGTCTAGGATCAGAAAATTCATAGAGACAAAAAGTAAATTTGAGCTTACCATGAGCTAAGAGGGAAGGGGGAAGGAAATGGACAGTTATGGCTTAACTGTGGGGAGTTTGTGGGGAGGATAGCAAGAAAATTGCCCAACACTTGGAAACTAAACGACACACTTATAAGTAACACAAGGGTCAAAAAGGAAGGCTCAAAAAAAGTAAAGAGAAACTACATTGAACCACATGAAAATAAATTTTGTGGGGAAGAGCTGAAGCCAGGCTGAGAGGAAAATTTATAGCACTAAATTCATATTTTGGAAAAAAAATAAAACATCTCAAATAAATAGTGTAGTAATATAATCCCACCCAAAGAATCTAGAAAAGCAAGAGCAATATAATATCAAAGCAATAAGAATGAAGGAAATAATAAAGATAAGAGTAGAATAAATGAAATTAAAAGGATGAAAGCAATAGAGAAAGTCAAAGAGAAAGAGCTGGTTCTTTGAAAAGATCAATAAAATTGACAAACCTCTAGCAAGAAAGACAAAAATAAAATAACTCATGGTCAAAGTGGAAACACAAGAGATGCTAGAATGTTTTTAGAATTAAATGGAAATAAATCACAACATATTAAAATTTGTGGGACACAGCTAAAGCATTACTGAAAATAAACTTATAGAATTAAATGCTGTATTAGTAAAGAAGGCTTAAAATGAATAAGCTAATATTCTCCCTTAAGAAATTATGAAAAGAAGAATAATTCAACATCAGGCATGTTGAATGAAGAAAATAAGGAAGGTAAGGGCAGAAATAAATAAAATTTAAAATAGAGAAAATCAATGAAATTAAATGTTGATTATTTTAAAAGGTACAATTCTAACCAAAAGTGATGTAGGCAAAAGAAAGAACAAAGAGAAATTACCAATATCAGAAAACAAAAAGCAGACATCACTACACATGCTCCAGGAAGTAAAAGCATAATAAGTAAATATTAAGAAAAACTCTATGCCAGAGTTTTAATAATTTAATAATTTAAATAAGATGGAAATAATCCTGTTAAGTCACAAATTATCAAAAGTCACTGAAGCAGAAGTTGATTACCTGAACAAACATATTTAGTAAACAAATAAAATTTTTACTTAAAATCTTTTGCACAGAGAGAATTCCAGGCCTAAATGAGTTCACTGGCAAATTCTATTAGATAACATTTGAGGAAAAACCACCTCTGATATGAAAATAATTCTTACACAAAATTGAGATAGAGTAACATTTCCAAACCATTTTATGAAGCCCAAATTACTCTGATATCAAATGTGACAAAGATGTTTCAAGAAAAGGTAGCTAGACATCAACATCGCTTATGAACTGTGAAGCAAAAAATACTTAACAATATATTAACAAATCAAATTCAGCAGCATATAAGTGTGCGTGCTAAGTTACTTCAGCCACAACAACCAAAGTTCAATCCAGAGGAAGGCCCTAACTCTCTTCAACCCTGTGAAGGCTGAGAAAGATGAAGAAGCTGCAGAAGAAAGTTTGAAGCTAGCAGAGGTTGTTTCATGAGATTTAAGGAAAGAAGCTATCTCCATCACAGTGCAAGGTGAAGCAGCAAGTTATCTAGACCATCTAGCTAAAATAATGAAGGTGAGTACACTAAACAAAAGATTTCCATTGCAGATTAAGTGGTCTTGTATTAGAAGAAAATGCCAGCCAGGACTTCCATAGCCACATAACTACAGAGAAGAAGTCCATGCTGGCTTTAATGCTTCAAAGGGCAGGCTGACTCTCTGCTGCTGCTGCTGCTGCTCCTGCTGCTGCTGCTGCTCCTGCTGCTAAGTCGCTTCAGTCATGTTCGAGTCTGTGCTACCCCATAGACACCAGCCCACCAGGCTCCCCCGTCCCTGGGATTCTCCAGGCAAGAACACTGGAATGGGTTGCCATTTCCTTCTCCAATGCATGAAAGTGAAAAGTGAAAGTGAAGTCGCTCAGTCATGTCTGACTCTTAGCGACCCCATGGACTGCAGCCTACCAGGCTCCTCTGTCCATGGGATTTTCCAGGCAAGAGTACTGGAGTGGAGTGCCATTGCCTTCTCCAGGCTGACTCTCTAGTAAGGTACTAATGCAGCTGATGGTTTGATGATGAAGTCAGTGGCTCATCTACAATTCTGAAAATCCCAGTGCCCTTCATAATTATTTTAAATTCACTTTGCCTGTGCTCTATAAATGGAATAACAAAGCCCAGATGATAGCACAATCTGTCTATAACATGGTTTACTGAATAGTTTAAGCCCATCATTGAGACTTGCTGCTCAGAGAAAAAGATTCCTTTCAAAATATTACTGCTCATTGACAATGCACATGTCACCCAAGTGCTCTGATGGAGATGTACAATAAAACTAATTCTGTGTTCACGCCTGCTAACACAACATCCATTCTGTAGCCCATGGATCAAGTCAACTTCCAACACATATTATTTAAGAAATATTTGTCATGAGGCTATAGCTGCCTTAGATAGTGATTCCTCTGATAGAACTGGGAAAAGTAAATTGAATATCTTCTGGAAAGGTTCCATCATTCTAGATGTCATTAAGAACATTCATGATTTATGAGAAGAGGTCAAAATACCAACATTGACATGAATTTGGAAGAAATTGTTTCCAACCCTTATGGATGACATTGAGGGGTTCAAGACTTCCATGGAGTAAGTCATTTCAGATGTGACAGAAATAGCAAGAGAACTAGAATTAGAAGTGGAGACTGAAGATGTAACTGAAATTGCTGCAGTCTCACAACACAACTTGAATGGATAGGAAGTTGCTTATTATGAATAAGCAAAGGAAGGGGTTTTTGAGATGGAATCTGCTCCTGGTGAAGACTGTGAGAATGAAAATAAAGGATTTAGAGCAGTAAGTAAACTTAGGTAATAAAGCAGCAACAATATCTGAGAGGACTGATTCTAATATTAAAAGAAGTAAAATTCTATCATGGTAAAATGCTATCAATCTACTATGTGTAAAATGCTAGCAAACAGTATTGCATGTGACAGATGAAACATTTGTGAAAGGAAGAGTCAGTTGATATGGAAAACTTCATTGTTGTCTTAGAAATTGCCACAGCCACCCCAAACTTCAGCAGCCACCACCCTGACCAGTCATCAGCCATGTACACCAAGGCAAGATCCTCCATCAGCAAAAAGATTATGACATGCTGAAGGTTAGAATTTTTAGCAATAAAATATTTTAAATTAAGATTTGTACATAGTTTTTAAGACGCAATGTTATTGCACACTTAATAAGGTTTAGTACAGTAAAAACAGAACTTTTATATGCACTGGCAAACCAAAGTTGCTTTATTGTTATATTAGCTTTATTGCAGTTGTCTGGAATCAAGGTTGCAATATATCCAAGGTATATATGTATATAAAAATGACCAATTAGGATATAGTACATGAATACCAGGTTGCTTCAAT
>NW_011474352.1:13592-14007 GCF_000754665.1 Bison bison bison
CACCACTTGTACCTGACATTATACTGTAGATCCTAACCCATGCAATCAGGTAGGAAAAAAGGGATATAAAAGACATCTATATTTGAAAATCAGAAATTAAACTGCCTTTAATCTCAGATGACATGATTATTTATTTAGAAAATGACAAAGTCTTCCAACAAAAGCTATCATATCTGAGAGGAAAGATTTTGAAACTGTAGGATGCAAGGTCAATGTACCAAAATCAATCTAAATTCTCTATACCAGCAATGAAAGCTGTAAATGAAAATGAAGAAAACAGTATACATTTATAATACTAGCAAACTATGAACTGTTTATAAATCAGTTCAGTTCAGTTGCTCAGTCGTGTCCGACTCTTTGCGACCCCATGAATTGCAGCACGCCAGGCCTCCCTGTCCATCACCAACTCCCGGAG
>NW_011474352.1:14107-14866 GCF_000754665.1 Bison bison bison
AAGAGATAGTTAGGGAATTAAGGATGGATATGTACACACTGCTATATTTAAAATGGATAACCAACAAGGACCTACTGTACAGCACAGGGAACACTGCTCAATGTTGGGTGGCAGCCTGGATGGGAGGGGCGTTTGGGGGAGAATGGATACATGTATATGTATGGTTGAGTCCCTTCACTGTCCACCTGAAACTACCACTATATTAGTTGTTAATCGGCTATACCCCAATACAAAATAAGAAGTTGGACCAAAAAAAAGAAAAGAAAGAAAATCTATCTACATGATTCAGACTATCAACAAGCAAAAATAAAAAGTATATATGAGAATTTCAGTAGATGTAGAAAAAAAAATGGACAAAACTGAACATCTATTCAAAAATTTTCAGAAAACTAGGAAGGTATAGAAATGTTCTCAGCCTTTAAAAAGGCATGTATGCTATGCTATGCTATGCTAAGTCACTTCAGTCGTGTCCGACTCTGTGCGACCCCATAGACAGCAGCCCACCAGGCTCCCCGTCCCTGGGATTCTCCAGGCAAGAACACTGGAGTGGGTTGCCATTTCCTTCTCCAATGCATGAAAGTGAAAAGTGAAAGTGAAGTCGCTCAGTCGTGTCCGACTCTTAGTGACCCCATGGATTGCAGCCTACCAGGCTCCTCCGTCCATGGGATTTTCCAAGCAAGATTGAACTTCATGCAAAAAGACTGAAAATTTTGTCCTTCAGATCAGAAACAAGACTCTCACCACTTGTACCTGACATTA
>NW_011474352.1:14966-15560 GCF_000754665.1 Bison bison bison
CCATCCAGCCATCTCATCCTCTGTCCATCCCCTTCTCCTCCTGCCCCCAATCCCTTCCAGCATCAGAGGCTTTTCCAATGAGTTAACTCTTCACTCAGGTGGCCAAAGTACTGGAGTTTCAGCTTTAGCATCAGTCCTTCCAAAGAACACCCAGGGCAGATCTCCTTTAGAATGGACTGGTTGGATCTCCATGCAGTCCAAGGGACTCTCAAGAATCTTCTCCAACACCACAGTTCAAAAGCATCAATTCTTCAGCATTCAGCTTTCTTCACATCAATTCTTCAGCATTCAGCATTTCTTCACAGTTCAACTCTCACATCCATACATGACCACTGGAAAAACCATAGCCTTGACTAGACGGACCTTTGTTGGCAAAGTAATGTCTCTGTTTTTCAATATGATATCTATGTTGGTCATAACTTTCCTTCCATGGAGTAAGCGTCTTTTAATTTCATGGCTGCATTCACCATCTGCAGTGATTTTGGAGCCTCGAAAAATAAAGTCTGACACTGTTTCCACTGTTTCCCCATCTATTTCCCATGAAGTGATGGGACCAGATGCCATGATCTTCGTTTTCTGAATGTTGAGCTTTAA
>NW_011474352.1:15842-18158 GCF_000754665.1 Bison bison bison
CTGGAATGTTAGGTCCATGAATCAAGGCAAATTGGATGTGGTCAAACAGGAGATGGCAAGAGTGAATGTTGACATTCTAGGAATCAGCGAATTAAAATGGACTGGAATGGGTGAATTTAACTCAGATGACCATTTATAAATAAATAAATAAATACTAATAAATACTCTAATAAGATAAGAGCAATGCTTAGATGTTAAAATATCCAAAACATTTCTGTGAGAAATATAAAGTCCTATATTAGTGGAGATAAACACTGAGTCATAGATTAGAAAAAAATATGTTAAGATGTCAATTCTTCTCAAATAGATCTCTAGAATGCAAGTATAACCAATCAAAATTCCAATACACTTTTTCCATTAAAAAATTATGACACTAATTACAAACTTTATACAGAAAATCAAAGAACCTGTTATAGCCCAAACAACTTTGAAAAAGAACTAATTCAAGAACTCTTACAACTTAGAGACTATCATTAGTAAGTCCATGTGACACTGAGAAAAGTAGAGATATATGGATCTATAGAACAGGATAGAAAATCTAGAAATAGACACACACACATATATATTCAATTGATTTTTTGACAAATGTACCAAGATAATTCAATGGAGAAAGAATAGTCTGTTTAAAACATAGCATTGGAAAATTTATGTATCAATAAATAAATAATAGAGCCTTGATCACAGCATATATAAAATTTAAATAAAAGTATATTATAAACTAAATATAAAACATAAAACTATAAATTTAAAAGAAAGCTTAGAAAAATATTTCTAATCTTGACTACATGTTTCATAGATAATGCACGAGAAATCAAACTATAAAAAATTCTGCTAGCAATAATCAAAAGTTAAAAATGCTGCTCTTCAAAAGGCAATTTTGTAAAAATGAAAAGGCAAGCCTCAGACAAGGAGAAAATATTTTCAAATATCAGATTAAGGACTTATATCCAAAATATAAAAAGAACACCTACAACTCAACAATAATGAGGCAAATAACAATTTAAAATGAGCAAAATTTGAACAGATAATTCATGAAAGAAGAGATACAAATAGCATGTAAACATACGAAAAGATGGTGAATATCACAAACAGTTAAAGAAAAGTAAGTTATAAGCATTACACACTTAACAGCTTATCTAATATTTAAAAACTGTAAACACCAAGAGCTGACAAGGATGAACAACAAATTGAGCTCTTATACATTACTAAGGATGGAAATTATACATGAATTTTAGATAGGATTTTGGCACTTTCTTCCAAAATTAAACATATCATATGACCTGCTGCTTCAATCCTAGCAATTTACCCAATAGAAATATAAACGCGTCCAACACAAAGACCTCTACACAAATGTTCATAGCAGCTTCATAATAACTAAAAACTGGAAACAATCCAAATCTTTGACAACTGGTAATCAGCTAAAGAAAAACTGTGAAAATTATTTAACAATAAAGAAGAATGAACTACTAAAACACACAGTAGCACAGAATAATCTAAAAAGCAGTATTTTACATCAATAATTATGAGAAATTAGACATAAAATTGTATATGTATATATATTTCTATACAACTATAAATATATATTCACATACATATTGTTTTGTATATACATACACACATGCAGTTCTATCCTGGAAAAGGTGAAATTATTGAGTCAGAAATCAGATTAGTCTTTGCCATGGAGTGGGAGCTGAGCTCCAGATTTCATTTAAAATAAAAGCCAGTGTCCTTACAGGGCTTATGCAATCTGACATCTCCATTACCTCTCTGACCTCATCTTCTACTCTTCTGTCATCACTCACTTTATCTCAGCCACACCGGCCTCTTCACTATATTCCTCAAACATACTAAGTACAATGCCACTTTAAGGCTTTTGTATTGGTTATATCCTCCTTCTAGAACATTTTCTCCCCAAGATATCTGTTGGTTAACTTCCTTAAATCGACACTCAAATTTCACCTTCAAAAGGAGGCCTCCTTGACCACCCTGTTTAATATTGACTCCTTTCCATACACTCCGGATACCTGTCATCTTCTAACATTAAGTGTGGGCTTCTCAGGTGGCTTAGTGTTAAAGAATCTGTCTTCAATGCAAGAGGCACGGGTTCAATCCCTGGGTTGGGAAGATCCCCCTGGAGAAGGAAATGGCAACCCATTCTAGTATTCTTGTCTGGGAAATCCCATGGACAGAGGAGCCAGGCAGGCTACAGTCCATGGGTGTCTCAAAAGAATTGGACATAATTTATCCATTAAACATCAATGATATATGAATTAACTTACTGAAGTTGTTTATTTTTATCTCCTCCTCTAGAATGAA
>NW_011474352.1:18632-19296 GCF_000754665.1 Bison bison bison
GTTCAGTTAATTTCAGTCACTCAGTCGTGTCCTACTCTTTGCGAACCCTTTGACTACAGTACACCAAGCCTCCCTGTCCATCATCAACTCACAGAGTTTACTCAAGCTCATGTCCATTGAGTCAGTGATGCCAACCAACCACCTCATTTTTTAAATTTATTTATTCTAATTGGAGGCTAATTACTTTACAATATTGTATTGGTTTTGCCATACATCAATGTGAATCCGTCATGGGTATACATGTGTTCCCCATCCTGAACCCCCCTCCAACCTTCCTCCCCATCCCATCCCTCAGGGTCAGCCCATTGCACCAACCCTGAGCACCCTGTCTCATGCATAGAACGTTGACTGTTGATCTACTTCACATATGATAATATACATGTTTCCAAGCTATTCTCTCAAATAAAACCACCCTCACCAATGACAACAGAGTACAAAAGTCTGTTCTTTACATCTGTGTCACTTTTCCTGCCTTGCATATAGGGTCATCGTTACCATCTTTCTAAATTTCAAATATATGCATTAATATACTGTATTAGTGTTTTTCTTTCTGACTTACTTCGCTCTGTAAGAGGCTCCAGTATCATCCACCTCATTCAGTTCAGTTCAGTTCAGTTGCTCAGTCGTATCTGACTCTTTGTGACCCCATTAATTGCAGCATGCC
>NW_011474352.1:19396-19918 GCF_000754665.1 Bison bison bison
AGCTTCGGCGCTCAGCCTTCTTCACAGTCCTACTCTCACATCCAAACATGACCACTGGAAAAACCATAGCCTTGACTAGATGGACCTTTGTTGGCAAAGTAATGTCTCTGCTTTTGAATATGCTATCTAGGTTGGTCATAACTTTTATTCCAAGGAGTAAGCGTCTTTTAATTTCATGGCTGCAGTCACCATCTGCAGTGATTTTGGAGCCCAGAAAAATAAAGTCTGACACTGTTTCCACTGTTTCCCCATCTATTTCCCAGAAAGTGATGGGACCGGATGCCATGATCTTTGTTTTCTGAATGTTGAGCTTTAAGCCAATTTTTTCACTCTCCGCTTTCAGTTTCATCAAGAGGCTTTTAGTTCCTCTTCACTTTCTGCCATAAGGGTGGTGTCCTCTGCATATCTGAGGTTATTGATAAATTCTCCCAGCAATCTTGATTCCAGCTTGTGTTTCTTCCAGTCCAGTGTTTCTCATGATGTACACTGCATATAAGTTAAATAAGCAGGGTGACAATATAC
>NW_011474352.1:20018-20939 GCF_000754665.1 Bison bison bison
ATTTTGAGCATTACTTTACTAGCGTGTGAGATGAGTGCAATTGAGCAGTAGTTTGAGCATTCTTTGGTATTGCCTTTCTTTGGGATTGGAATGAAAACTGACCTTTTCCAGTTTTGTGGCCACTGCTGAGTTTTCCGAATTTGCTGGCATATTGAGTGCAGCACTTTCACAGCATCATCTTTCAGGATTTGGAATAGCTCAACTGGAATTCCATCACCTCCACTACCTTTGTTCGTAGTGATGCTTTCTAAGGCCCACTTGACATCACATTCCTGTATGTCTGGCTCTAGGTCAGTGATCACACCATCGTGATTATGTGGGTTGTGAAGATCTTTGTTGTACAGTTCTTCTGTGTATTCTTGCCATCTCTTCTTAATATCTTCTGCTTCTGTTAGGTCCATACCATTTCTGTGCTTTATCGAGCCCAATTTTGCATGAAATGTTCCCTTGGTATCTCTAATTTTCTTGAAGAGATCTCTAGTTTTTCCCATTCTGTTGTTTTCCTCTATTTCTTTGCATTGATTGATGAGGAAGGCTTTCTTATCTCTTCTTGCTATTCTTTGGAACTCTGCATTCAGATGCTTATATCTTTCTTTTTCTCCTTTGCTTTTCACTTCTCTTCTTTTCACAGCTATTCGTAAGGTCTCCCCAGACAGCCAATTTGCTTTTTTGCGTTTCTTTTCCATGGGGATGGTCTTGATCCCTGTCTCCTGTACAATGTCACGAACCTCATTCCATAGTTCATCAGGCACTCTATCAGATCTAGGCCCTTAAATCTATTTCTCACTCCAGTGTATAATCATAAGGGATTTGATTTAGGTCATACCTGAATGGTCTAGTGGTTTTCCCTACTTTCTTCAATTTAAGTCTGAATCTGGCAATAAGGAGTTCATGATCTGAGCCACAATCAGCTCCTGGTCT
>NW_011474352.1:23348-23908 GCF_000754665.1 Bison bison bison
AGTGGGATTGCTGGGTCGTATGGCAGTTCTATTTCCAATTTTTTAAGGAATCTCCACACTGTTCTCCATAGTGGCTGTACTAGTTTGCATTCCCACCAACAGTGTAAGAGGATTCCCTTTTCTCCACAGCCTCTCCAGCATTTATTGCTTGTAGACTTTTGACTGGCGTAAGATGGTACCACATTGTGCTTTTGATTTGCATTTCTCTGACAATGAGTGATGTTGAGCATCTTTTCATGTGTTTGTTAGCCATCTGTATGTCTTCTTTGGAGAAATGTCTATTTAGTTCTTTGGCCCATTTTTTTATTGGGTCATTTATTTTTCTGGAGTTGAGCTGTAGGAGCTGCTTGTATATTTTGGAGATTAATTCTTTGTCAGTTGCTTCAGTTGCTGTTATATTCTCCCATTCTGAAGGTTGTCTTTTCACCTTACTTATAGTTTCCTTCATTGTGCAAAAGCTTTTAATTAGGTCCCATTTGTTTATTTTGCTTTTATTTTCATTACCTGAGGTGGGTCATAGAGGAACCTGCTGTGATTTTTGTCAGAGAGTGTTTTTCCTA
>NW_011474352.1:24008-24232 GCF_000754665.1 Bison bison bison
GTTGACTGTAGCTTTGTAATATAGTCTGAAGTCAGGCACGTTGATTCCTCCAGGTCCATTCTTCTTTCTCAAGATTGCTTTGGCCATTAGAGGTTTTTTTTTTTTTTTTTCCTATCCAAATTGTGAAATTATTTGTTCTAGTTCTCTGAAAAATACTGCTGGTATCTTGATAGGGATTGTGCTGAATCTATAGATTGCTTTGGGTAGTATACTCATTTTCACTA
>NW_011474352.1:24975-25621 GCF_000754665.1 Bison bison bison
TTGGTAGAATTCAGCTGTGAAGCCATCTGGTCCTGGGCTTTTGTTTGCTGGAAGATTTCTGATTACAGTTTCGATTTCCGTGCTTGTGAAGGGTCTGTTACGGTCTTCTACTTTGTCCTGGTTTCATTTTTGAAGATTATCTAAGAATTTGTCCATTTCTTCCTAGTTGTCCATTTTATTGGCATATGGTTGATGATAATAGTCTCTTATTATCCTTTATATTTCAGTGGTGTTTCATCCAACCATCTCAAGCTTTATTGTCACCTTCTCCTCCCACCTTCATTCTTTCTCAGCATAAGGGTCTGTTCAAATGAGTAAGTTCTTCGCATCAGGTGGCCAAAGTATTGGACTTTCAGCTTCAGCCTCAATCTGTCCAATGAATATTCAGGACTGATCTCCTTTAGGATGGACTGGTTGGATCTCCTTGCAGTCCAAGGGACTCTCAAGAGTCTTCTCCAACACCACAGTTCAAAAGCATCAATTCTTCGGAGTTCAGCCTTTTTTATAGTACAACTCTCACATCCATACATGACTATTGGAAAAACCATAGCTTTGACTAAATGGACCTTTGTTGGCAAAGTAATGTCTCTGCTTTTTAATAAGCTGTCTAGGTTGGTCATAACTTTTCTTCTAAGGAGCAAGTGTC
>NW_011474353.1:0-515 GCF_000754665.1 Bison bison bison
CCTATCAAGATACCAGCAGTATTTTCAGAGAACTAGAACAAATAATTTCACAATTTAGGAATAGGAAAAAAAAAAAAAAAACCTCTAATGGCCAAAGCAATCTTGAGAAAGAAGAATGGACCTGGAGGAATCAACGTGCCTGACTTCAGACTATATTACAAAGCTACAGTCAGCAAGACAATATGGTACTTGCACAAAGACAGAAATATAGATCAATGGAACAAAATAGAAAGCCCAGAGATAGATAGGTCCACGCACCTATGGACACCTTATCTTTGACAAAGGAGGCAAGAATATACAATGGAGAAAAGACAATCTCTTTAACAAGTGGTGCTGGGAAAACTGGTCAACCATTTGTAAAAAAATGAAACTAGAACACTTTCTAACACCATCAGGTCAGTTCAGTTCAGCCGCTGAGTTTTGTCCGACTCTTTGCGACCCCATGAATTGCCGCACGCCAGGCCTCCCTGTCCATCACCAACTCCCAGAGTTCACTCAAACTAATGTCCATCTAG
>NW_011474354.1:0-531 GCF_000754665.1 Bison bison bison
GCTTCATCCAGTTCAGCATTTCTCATGATGTACTCTGCATAGAAGTTAAATACGCTGGGTGATGATACACAGCCTTGACATACTCCTTTCCCAATTTGGAACCAGTCTGTTGTTCCAAATCCAGTTCCAACTGTTGCTTCTTGACGTGCATTCAAATTTCTCAGGAGGTAGGTCAGGTGGTCCGGTATTCTGGTTTATTGAAGAATTTTCCACAGTTTGTTGTGATCCATACAGTCTTGGCTTTGGCATAGTCAATAAAGCAGAAATCGATGTTTTTCTGGAACTCTTGCTTTTTTGATGATCCCACAGATGTTTTCTATTTGATCTTTGTTTCCTCTGCCTTTTCTAAATCCAGCTCGCACATATGGAAGTTCACCATTCATGTACTGTTCAGACTGGCTTGGAGAATTTTGAGCATTACTTTTCTATCACGTGGGATGAGTGCCATTGCGTGGTAGTTTGAGCATTTTTTTGGCATTGCCTTTCTTTGGGATTGGAATGAAAACTGACCTTTTCCAGTCCTGTGGCCAC
>NW_011474354.1:4706-5144 GCF_000754665.1 Bison bison bison
TATACCCATGCACTGATGGTCACATTATACTTTGATAAAAGATAAATAAAGGAGATAAAGATAAAGGAGGCAAGAATATACAATGGAGAAAAGACAGTCTCTTCAATAAGTGGTGCTAGGAAAACTGGACAGCTACGTGTAAAAGAATGAAATTAGAACACTACCTACTACCATTCACAAAAATAAACTCTAATTGGAACAAGGAATTAAATGTAAGGCCACACACTGTATAACTCTTAGAGGAAAACATAGGAAAAACACTCTGACAAAAAGATCTTTTTTGACCCACCTTCAGAGTAATGAAAATAAAACAAAAATAAACAAATTGGGCCTAATTAAACTTGAAAGCTTTTGCACAGCAAAGGAAACTATAAACAAAAGGAAAAGACAACCAACAGAATGGGAGAAATTATCTACAAATGAAGTGACCCGCAAGAG
>NW_011474355.1:0-1355 GCF_000754665.1 Bison bison bison
CTTAGTGACCAAATCACCACCACCACCACCACCAACTGTAATTGACCAACACAGGCAACTCTTTGTTCTCCATGAGGAGGTGGCCTTGACCTCTGCTTCTGAGCCGAAGTCAGTTCACTGAAGGAACGAAGATGACTTGTGCCTTGCCAAAACATAGCTGTCTCCAGTCCTGCTCTGACACTCAGCTCCTAGAGAGATTTGACTTATTTTTTTTGAAAGGGTTAGAGTCATGTATATTTTGTGAGATGAGGTCTTCACTTTTACTACTTGGTTGGTCACTGCCTTAAATCCTAGCCCCTTGGTCACTACCACTCTTTAGGACTTTATTTGTTCTGTGTTTGCCTTTTGATCGCCTCCTACTGTCTCTAGAGGTAGGAATGCAGGTTCAGTTACAATAATCGAGGACATAATGCTTGAGCTGGAAAGTGCATTAGAAAATATTTATGTAAACTTCCTCATTTTTACAAAGGTTGGCGGTGGTCAGGTGACTTGCAGGGATCATATGACAAATAGTAGAGACAGGAGTAGAACTCAAGATGTCTCGAGTTCTCTTTTGTTCTTATGACACAACACATTTGCTCTTGGATACAAATCATATAACCTGCTGGGCACTTAGTAGGGCTTCAACTATAGGTGTTGGATAAGTCACTGTTTTACAAGTAATTGCTATGTACGACATTTGATCAGTAACTAGATTCCTCCGTGAAGCTGATGTAAAGTAGAAAATCTGATTTATGTGTCACCATTTTCTCCCTGTTTCTTTAGATGTGAGAATTGTAAAACATAGCACAAGTGGAAAGAGCTTAAGTGGACTGCATTGGCAAATGCTTGGGCAACAGCTTGGGTTTGGATGGGCAAATACGGTCTTGTTTTCCCCTGTCGTCTTGGCTACCTTGCTGCCTCCGAAACTCTGCTCTCTGGCCTACAGTGCATTTGCTTATGCGAAGTTGATATTAAAAATCCGGTTCATCAAAAGAGGAAAAAAGATGACTGTCACAAGGGTAAGACTTTTTAGAACTGAAGACAAGCTGCTCCTTTCCAACTGAAAATGTCAAACACTTATTCATACAGTTCTTACCAGACTTGATTTATATGAGCAACTGCCAATCCTCAACCTCCCCCTCATGCAAGTGCAAATGGGAAGCCTGTTCATTCAGCCATTAATATCACGTTAGTTTTGTTTGATACCCTGAATAGAAAATCATTTCTTCCCTCCATGTGGGAGTTATTGATTTACCCCGTCATTCACTTTAAAACTCTCCTAGCTCCTAAATACGTATGGTGTTCACCTGCAGTGTTGTAAAAAAAAAAAAAAATTATTTCTTATGGTTTCTACAAGTTTGACTTAAAGAGAT
>NW_011474356.1:0-720 GCF_000754665.1 Bison bison bison
TTCCAGTCCTGTGGCCACTGCTGATTTTTCCAAATTTGCTGGCATATTGAGTGTGGCACTTTCACAGCGTCATCTTTTAGGATTTGAAATAGCTCAGCTGGAATTCCACCACCTCCACTAGCTTTGTTGGTAGTAATGCTTCCTAATGCCCACTTGACTTCAGACTGCAAGATGTCTGGCTCTATGTGAGTGACCACACCATTGTGGCTATCCAGGTCATTAAGACCTTTTTTGTACAACTTTTCCATGTATTCTTGCCACCTCGTTTAATACCTTCTGCTCCTGGACCTTAAATGTGAATGGACTAAATATTCCAACCAAAAGACATAGAGTGGCTGAGTGGATACCAAAACAAGACAGATATATATGCTCTCTACAAGAAACCAACTTCAGACCTAGGGAAATATATAGACTGAAAGTGGGAGCATGAAAAAACATAGTCCATGCAATGGAAATCAAAAGAAAGCTGGAGTAGAAATAGTCACATCAGAAAAAATAGACTTTGTAATAAAGACTGTTGCAAGAGATAAGGAAGGACATTAGATAATGATCAAGGGATAAATCTGAGAAGATAAAACAGTTGTGAATATTTATGTACCCAACACTGGAGAAGGCAATGGCAACCCACTCCAGTAATCTTGCCTGGAAAATCCCATGGACAAAGGAGCCTGGTAGGCTGCAGTCCATGGGGTTGCTAAGAGTCGGCCATGACTGAGCAAC
>NW_011474357.1:0-811 GCF_000754665.1 Bison bison bison
GGACTATAGTCCGCCAGGCTCCTATGTCCATGGAAGTCTCCAGGCAAGAATACTGGAGTTGGTTGCCATTCCCTTCTCCAGGGCATCTTCCCAACCCAGGGATCCAGCCCAGGTCTCCTGCATTGCGGGCAGATTATTTACTAACATCTGAGCTACCGGGGAAGCCCGTTCAGAGAGATTAGCTTTATGTATATAACAGAGAATGCAATTGAAACTAACTTTATTCTATTCAAAAATAAAACAATTTAAAACTGGAATTTAAAAAATTGTTGGGTTTCTACACAGAAAATCCTATAGGAAGATAATTTTAAGATGTTACAAAAGATAAAGACATGACAGTTTAGAAGAAAATAACTATACCATATGTAACAAAGGATTGATATCCATAATTACAAAGAACTAATATAAAACCAATAAGGAAAAGATAAACAAGCCAACAGCGAAATGAATAAAGGTCTTTGAAGAAGAAATTCACAGAAGAAATACAAATCCCTAATAACATATGAACAAGTGCTCAATCTCACTGCATAACGCAGAAGAGTCCTTAAGTACTGGTAATGGGGAAATGCAAATCCAAAGAAAAAATAGCTTTTTTTTTTTTTTTTGGCCTCTCAGATATGGGGAAAAAATGATAATATCCAGGGTTGTTAAGGGTATATCGGAAGAGATACTCTCATATACTCTTGAGAGTAAATTGTAACAGGAATTTCTGGATGACAATTTAACAGCTTCTATCAAAACTTCTAATGTGTATGCCAAGTAATTCCACTTAAAAAATTTTTTTATTGTGGTAAAAGTCACATAATATAAA
>NW_011474358.1:0-750 GCF_000754665.1 Bison bison bison
AAAGAGCAATATTCCATAGGAACCTGGAATGTCAGGTCCATGAATCAAGGCAAACTGGAAGTGGTCAAATAAGAGATGGCAAGAGTGAATGTAGACATTCTAGGAATCAGCGAACTGAAATGGACTGGAATGGGTGAATTTAACTCAGATGACCATTATATCTACTACTGTGGGCAGGAATCCCTCAGAAGAAATGAAGTGGCCATCATGGTCAACAAAAGAGTCCGAAATGCAGTACTTGGATGCAATATCAAAAACGACAGAATGATCTCTGTTCGTTTCCAAGGCAAACCATTCAATATCACAGTAATCCAAGTCTATGCCCCAACCAGTAATGCTGAGGAAGCTGAAGTTGAACGGTTTTATGAAGACCTACAAGACCTTTTAGAACTAACACCCAAAAAAGATGTCCTTTTCATTATAGGGGACTGGAATGCAAAAGTAGGAAGTCAAGAAACACCTGGAGTAACAGGCAAATTTGGCCTTGGAATATGGAATGAAGCAGGGCAAAAACTAACAGAGTTTTGCCAAGAAAATGCACTGGTCATAACAAATACCTTCTTCCAAAAACACAAGAGAAGACTCTATACATGGACATCACCAGATGGTCAACATCAAAATCAGATTGATTATATTCTTTGCAGCCAAAGATGGAGAAACTCTATACAGTCAGCAAAAACAAGACCAGGAGCTGACTGTGGCTCAGACCATGAACTCCTTATTGCCAAATTCAGACTTAAATTGAAGAAA
>NW_011474359.1:0-508 GCF_000754665.1 Bison bison bison
TATTGATAAGTATGATCCCGTTGCCATTTACTTTATTGTTTTGGGTTTGAGTTTATACACCGTTTTTGCATTTCCTGTCTAGAGAATATCCTTTAGTATTTGTTGGAGAGCTGGTTTGGTGGTGCAGAATTCTCTCAGCTTTTGCTAGTCTGAAAAGCTTTTGATTTCTCCTTCATACTTGAATGAGATCCTTGCTGGGTACAATAATCTGGGCTGTAGGTTATTTTCTTTCATCATTTTAAGTATGTCTTGCCATTCCCTCCTGGCTTGAAGAGTTTCTATTGAAAGATCAGCTGTTATCCTTATGGGAATTCCCTTGTGTGTTATTTGTTGTTTTTCCCTTGCTGCTTTTAATATTTGTTCTTTGTGTTTGATTCTTTGTTAATTTGTTTAATATGTGTCTTGGGGTGTTTCTCCTTGGGTTTATCCTGTTTGGGACTCTCTGGTTTCTTGTACTTGGTGATTATCTCCTTCCCCTATTTTAGGGAAGTTTTCCACTATTATCTCT
>NW_011474360.1:0-634 GCF_000754665.1 Bison bison bison
GGAAACACAAACTTTAAACGATACAATAGACCAGTTAGACCTAATTGATATCTATAGGACATTTCATCCCAAAACAATGAATTTCACCTTTTTCTCAAGTGCACATGGAACCTTCTCCAGGATAGATCACATCCTGGGCCATAAATCTAGCCTTGGTAAATTCAAAGAAATAGAAATCATTCCAAGCATCTTTTCTAACCACAATGCAGTAAGATTAGATGTCAATTACAGGGAAAAAATTATTAAAAATACAAACATATGGAAGCTAAAGAACACGCTTCTGAACAACCAATAAATCACAGAAGAAATCAAAATATGCATAACAAGGAATGAAAACTAAAACAGAACAACCCAAAACCTATGAGACTCAGGAAAAGCAGTGCTAAGGGGAAGGTTCATAGCAATACAGGTTTACCTCAAGAAACAAGAGAAAAGTCAAATAAACAACACAACTCTATACCTGAAGCAACTAGAAAAGGAAGAAATGAAGAACCCCAGGGTTAGTAGAAGGAAAGAAATCTTTAAAAATAGGGCATAAGGGGGAGGAGCTAAGATGGTGGAGGAGTAGGACGGGGAGAACACTTTCTCCCCCACAAATTCATCAAAAGAACATTTAAACGCCGAGTAAATTCCA
>NW_011474360.1:734-1193 GCF_000754665.1 Bison bison bison
GGTCCAGACGGCTTCACAGCTGAATTCTACCAAAAATTTAGAGAACAGCTAACACCTATCCTGCTCAAACTCTTCCAGAAAATTGCAGAGGAAGGTAAACTTCCAAACTCATTCTATGAGGCCACCATCACCCTGATACCAAAACCTGACAAAAATGCCACAAAAAAAGAAAACTACAGGCCAATATCACTGATGAACATAGATGCAAAAATCCTAAACAAAATTCTAGCAATCAGAATCCAACAACACATTAAAAAGATCATACACCATGACCAAGTGGGCTTTATCCCAGGGATGTGAGGATTCTTCAATATCCGCAAATCAATCAATGTAATACACCACATTAACAAATTGAAAAATAAAAACCATATGATTATCTCAATAGATGCAGAGAAAGCCTTTGACAAAATTCAACACCCATTTATGATAAAAACTCTCCAGAAAGCAGGAATAGAAGGA
>NW_011474360.1:3625-4054 GCF_000754665.1 Bison bison bison
ACCCCTACATATGTTGTCTACAACAGACCCACCTCAAAACAGGGGACACATACAGACTGAAAGTGAAGGGCTGGAAATAGATTTTCCATGCAAATAGGAACCAAAAGAAAGCAGGAGTAGCAATACTTATATCAGATAAAATAGACTTTAAAACAAAGGCTGTGAAAAGAGACAAAGATGGTCACTACATAATGATCAAAGGATCAATCCAAGAAGGAGATATAACAATTATAAATATATATGCACCCAACACGGGAGCGCCACAATATGTAATACAAATGTTAACAAGTATGAAAGGAGAAATTAACAATAACACAATAATAGTGGGAGACTTTAATACCCCACTCACACCTATGATTAGATCAACTAAACAGAAAATTAACAAGGAAACACAAACTTTAAAGGATACAATAGACCAGTTAGACCTAA
>NW_011474360.1:4154-5148 GCF_000754665.1 Bison bison bison
TTCTCCCCCAGTTCACCTCTATCTCCTCCCTACCCCTTCTCTTCTCTACCCAACTCTGTGAATCTCTTTGTGTATTCCGAGCTGTGGAGAACATTCAGGGAGCTGATTATTGGCCAAATATGTATCTCTCCTTTTGAATCCCCTTCTTCTCTCCTCGTCACCTCTATCTCATTCCTCGCTCTTCTCTTCTCTGCATAACTCTGTGAACCTTTCTGGGTGTTCCAGGCTGTGGAGAGCACATAGGGAACTGATTACTGGCTAGCTTGCTCTCTCCCCTTTTCATTCCCCCTCTTCTCATGCTGGTCACCTCTATCTCCCTCTTCTCTTCTCCATGTAACTCTGCGAACCTCTCTGGGTGTCCTTCACTGTGGAGAATCTTTTCTCAATAACCTAGATGTTTTATCATCGGTGAGGTATGGATGGAGAAGTCTTGAGGCTACTGTAAGAATAAGACTGAAAACCAGAGACAGGAGGCTTAAATCCAAAACTTGAGAACACCAGAAAACTGACTCCAGGGACCATTAATCAGCAAGAGCTCATCCAAAAGCCTCCATACCTACACAGAAACCAAGGTCCATCCAAGAGCCAACAAGTTCCAGAACAAGACATGACATGCTAATTCTCCAGCAATGCAGGAACATAGCCAGGAGCATTAATATAAAGGCTGCCCAAAGTTACACCAAACACTTAGACACCTGAAAACTCACTACTGAACACTCCATTGCACTTCAGAGGGAAGAGATCCAGCTCCACCCACCAGAACACCAATGAAAGCTTCCTGAATCAGGAAACCTTGACAAGTCACTAGTCCAACCCCACCCACAGGAATAAACTTCTACAATAAAGAGGAACCACGAACTTCCAGCATACAGAAAGGCCACACCAAACACAGCAATCTAAACAAGATGAAAAGGCAGAGAAATATCCACCAGGTAAAGGAACATAATAAATGCCCACCAAACCAAACAAAAGAGGAAGAAATAGGGAATCTATC
>NW_011474360.1:5248-6567 GCF_000754665.1 Bison bison bison
GAAGCAGAGAGGAAAAACGAATTAAAAGAAATGAGGAAAACCTCAGGGACCTCTGGGACAAAGTCAAACGCTGCAGCATTAGAATCATAGTAGTCCCAGAAGAAGACAAAAATAAAGGCCATGGAAAAATACTTGAGGAAATAATACTTGAAAACTTCCCTAAAATGGGGAAGGAAATAGTCACCCAAGTCCAAGAAATCCAGAGAGTCCCAAACAGGATAAACCCAAGGAAAAACACCACAAGACATATTTTAATCAAATTACTGAAGATCAAACACAAAAAATAAATATTAAAAACAGCAAAGGGAAAAACAACAAATAACACACAAAGGGGTTCCCATAAGGATAACAGCTGATCTTTCAATAGAAAAATTGAAATATGGCAGGATATACTTAACATGATGAAAAAGAAAAACCTACAACCCAGATTACTGTACTCAGCAAGGATCTCACTCAAATATGAAGGAGAAATCAAAAGCTTTACAGACAAGCAAAAACTGAGAGAATTCAGCACCGCCAAACCAGCTCTTCAACAAATGCTAAAGGATCTTCTCTAGACAGGAAACACAGAAAAGGTTTATAAAGTTGAACCCAAACAACAAAGTAAATGGCAATGGGATCATACTTATTAAAAATTACTTTAAATGTAAATGGTTGAATGCCCCAACCACAAGACAACGATTGGCTGAATGGATACAAAAACAAGACCTCTATATATGCTGTCTACAATAGACCCACCTCAAAACAAGGGACACATAAAGACTGAAAGTGAAGGGCTATAAAAAGATATTTCAGGCCAATAGAGACCAAAAGAAAGCAGTAGAAGCAAAACTCATATCAGATAAAATAGACTTTGAAATTAAGGCCATTAAAAGAGACAAAGAAGAACAGTACATAATGATCAAAGAGTCAATCCAAGAGAAAATATAACAATTATAAATATATATGCACCCAACATAGGAGTACTGCAATATGTAAGGCAAATGCTAACAAGTATGAAAGGGGAACTTAACAGTAAAACAGTAATAGTGGGAGACTTTAATACCCCACTCACACCTATGGATAGATCAACTAAACAGAAAATTAACAAGGAAACACAAACTTTAAACGATACAATAGACCAGTTAGACCTAATTGATATCTATAGGACATTTCATCCCAAAACAATGAATTTCACCTTTTTTCTCAAGTGCACATGGAACCTTCTCCAGGATAGATCACATCCTGGGCCATAAATCTAGCCTTGGTAAATTCAAAGAAATAGAAATCATTCCAAGCATCTTTTCTAACCACAATGCAGTAAGATTAGATGTCAATTA
>NW_011474360.1:8903-10283 GCF_000754665.1 Bison bison bison
CTCTCTTTCTTTTTCTTCTTCTTTTTTTTAACATTGTATTTTTGAAATTCCAAACTCTACTCTAGATTTTAACTTTTGCTTTTTGGTATTAGTTATCAATTTTGTACCTATTATTTTCTTTATAATTTTTTGTCGTACCTTGTTTGTTTTTGTTTGTTCGTTTTTTACTTCTTTCTTTTCCTTTTCTTTAACGTTGTATTTTTGAAATTCCAAATTCTACTCTAGATTTTAATTTTTGCTTTTATGTATTTGTTACCAATTTTGTACCTTTAAGAACCCAATCTTCAGTACCCATTTTTCACTAGGGAGCGAGATTACTGGCTTAACTGCTCTCTCTCCCTTTGGACTCTCCTTTTTCTCCACCAGGTCGCCTGTGTCTCCTCCCTAACCCCTCTCTACTCTACCCAACTCTGTGAATTTCTGTGTGTTCCAGATGGTGGACAACACTTAGGGAACTGATTACTGGCTGGTTCTGTCTCCCTCCTTTTCATTCCCCTTATATCCTCCTGGCCACCTCTGTCACCTTCCTCTTTCTTCTCTTTTCTGTATAACTTCATGAACAACTCTGAGCGGTCCAGTTGTGGAGTGCACATAAGGAAGACATTACTGGATAGCCCACTCTCTGATTGATTCCACCTCATCTCATTCGGGTCACCTCTAATTCCCTCGTCCCTCTTTTCTTCTCCATATAACGCTGTGAACCTTTTTGGGTGACCCTCACGGTAGAGAAACTTTTTATCTTTAACGTAGATGTTTTATCAATGGTGTTGTATAGAAGGAGAAGCTCTGAAACTACTGTAAAAATAAGACCGATAACTGGAAGCAGGAGGCTTAAGTCCAAACCCTGACTCCAGGGAGCTCCTGACTCCAAGGAACATTAATTGACAGGAGCTCATCAAATACCTCCATACCTGCACTGAAACCAAGCACCACACAAGGGCCAACAAGTTTCAGGGCAAGACATACCAAGCAAATTCTCCAGCAACAAGGATCACAGCCCTGAGCTCCAAGATACAGGCAGCCCAAAGTCACCCCAAAACCATAAACATCCCATAACTCATTACTAGACATTTCACTGCACTCCAGAGAGAAGAAATCCAGCTCCACCCAGCAGAACACCGACACAAGCTTCCCTGACCAAGAAACCTTGACAAGCCACCTGTACAAACCCACACAGAGTGAGGAAACGCCACAATAAAGAGAACTCCACAAACTGCCAGAATACAGAAAGGACACCCCAAACTCGGCAATTTAAACAAGATGAAGAGACAGAGGAATATCCAGCAGATAAAGGAACAGGATAAATGCCCACCAAACCAAACAAAAGAGGAAGAGATAGGGAATCTACCTGATAAAGAATTCCGAATAATGATAGTGAAA
>NW_011474361.1:0-861 GCF_000754665.1 Bison bison bison
TCCCTTTTGCCATCAATCTATCCTTTAATATTTGATTTTTTTGCATACATAAAATGATATTAATAGTAAATTGTATTCTACATTGCAGTCATTGCTCATTGGGAGACAACACTTGTATTCTAATGGTTATTTTGTTCCTGGTATCTGATGTATCAGCTAGTTTACTTTTAATACTCTTAAATTTCTTAATTGTCTTATTACTTTAGGGCATCGCAGCCACAGATAATACAAGCATGATCATAAACTAATGTTAGGGTAGAATAATTATTTCAATATTCAATAATTATTTCAATACGACATACCATGTTTATAGAATAAGAGAGGTCATTCAGTTCAATCCTTTTCAGATTGGACTTTGGGGTTTCCTAGTGCAGATTTCTTATGGACAATGGCCTCACAGGACTGAGGGTAAAAGATAATGGTAAAGTGACAGGGCTCTGTTTTCTTTCACTCCCACTTCAGTCAGAATAACTGCACTTTATCCTTTTTGTAAAGTGAGTTTCTATGAAATATTATATTTCAATAATTTCTGGGCTAAAACTCTGAAAATGCAGATTTAGTTAAATTATCATTACTATAAATGATATATGAATAATTCTCATTTCTTAGCCTCTTTTCAAATACCACAAAGTGTACTTTACACATATTCTTGTATTTAATTTTGTCACAACCCTGAAAAGAGATATTGTTCTTTCCATTTTACTAATGAAAATAAGGATAAGAAAGGTTTAATAACTTGCTAAAAATTACACTGTGATTCCTGCATAGTTGGAGTTTCAACACAGTCTCTCTGACATGTAATTTTTGGTTATTAACCATTCTTCTATTAAATATCGTTCAAGAACGTAACCCAATGAGACA
>NW_011474362.1:0-697 GCF_000754665.1 Bison bison bison
GTCCATGGGATTTCCCAGGCAAGAGTACTGGAGTGGGGTGCCATTGCCTTCTGTGTCCTAACACCATACACAAAGATAAATTCAAAATGGATTAAAGACCTAAATTTAAGACCAGAAACTATAAAACACTTAGAAGAAAACATAGGCAGAATACTGTATGATATAAATCATATCAAGATCCCTCATGACCCACCTTCTAGAATAATGGGAATAAAAACAAAAATAAATGGGACCTAATTAAACTTAAAAGCTTTTGCGCAGCAAAGGAAACTATAACCAGGTGAAAAGACAACCCTCAGAATGGGAGAAAATAATAGCAATTGAAACAACTGACAATTAATTTCCAAAATGTACAAGCAGCTCATACAACTCAATATCAAAAAACCAACCCAATCAAAAAGTGGAGAAAAGACCTAAACAGACGTTTCTCCAAAGACATACAGATGGCTAATAAACATATGAAAATATGCTTGACATCACTCATTATTAGAGAAATGCAAATCAAAACTACAATGAGTTATCACTTCACCCCAGACAGAACGGCCATAATAAAAAATCCACAAACAACAAGTGTTGGAGAGGGTGTGAAGAAAAGGGAACCTTCCTACACTGCTGGTGGGAATGTAATTAATACAGCCACTATGGAAGCCACCTCAAAACAGGGGACACATACAGACTGAAAGTGAAGGGCTGGAAA
>NW_011474362.1:4586-5078 GCF_000754665.1 Bison bison bison
CCACAAACAACAAGTGTTGGAGAGGGTGTGAAGAAAAGGGAACCTTCCTACACTGCTGGTGGGAATGTAATTAATACAGCCACTATGGAAGACAGTATGGAGATTCCTTAGAAATTAGGATTCCTTAGATTCCTTAGATTCCTTAGAAAACTAGGAATAAAGCCATCATATGACCCAGCAATACCACTTCTAGGCTATATATACCCTGAGGAAACCAAAACTGAAAAAGACACATGTACCCCAATGTTCACTGCAGCACTATTTACAATAGCTAGAACACAGAAGCAACCTAGATGCCCATTGACAGATGAATGGATAAAAAAGCTGTGGTGTATACATACAGTGGAATACTGCTGCTAAGCTGCTAAGTCACTTCACTCGTGTCCGACTCTGTGCGACCCCATAGACGGCAGCCCACCAGGCTCCCCCGTCCCTGGGATTCTCCTGGCAAGAACACTGGAGTGGGTTGCCATTTCCTTCCCCAATGCATGA
>NW_011474363.1:0-523 GCF_000754665.1 Bison bison bison
GGACAAGAAACGATGCTGAGGTCACTTATCTGAGGCAGATGACTATTTAAGGGATAAATTCCCTATTTCCTCCTTAGTCTGATGTATTCGGCTTCAAAGTCAGCTAGAGGTTGGGTTAAGGGAAGGCTACTTGCAGGTTTAAATAAAAAATATTGATAATAATGGGAATAAAAATAGTCATGACGGCAGTTAATGATGTGGACAAGCATGTGCTAGGCACTAATAATGAAATACTATATATAAAATCTTTCTTACACACAGGCACCTTTGAAAGATGCATTACTCTTTGCCTTTTGTATCAGGAAACTTATTTGCTGATGATAACCCTAATCGGTAGGAAACCTAGGAATTGAACCTAGCCTGAATCTAAAGCCCATCATTGTCATCTGTATCATTCACCTCTGACTTGTCTTTGTTAAAGAAACTGTTTATCTGATCAAAGCTATCTTTCTTGCTTCTACCTGCATTAAAAATGAAAATATCAAAATGTACTAAAATGAGAAAGGATAAAAACTGATGAGCC
>NW_011474364.1:0-806 GCF_000754665.1 Bison bison bison
TAACAAGGAATAGCAATTGCCACAAGGCCAGAAGACAATCCATATCTTGAGTAAGAAGGTCGTGACTAAACACTTTACTGTAGGGTAAAGTTAACTGAAGGAAATCCGTGTATGCGTTCCGTCCCATGACCTCAGTCCTGGGAACAGCGTGCCACTCCACTTGTTCCTGTATACCAGGAACTGATAAGGAACAGAGGGTTCATGAGAAACAGAAAACAACATACAGGAGTCCTAAAGTTAAACATTCCCTTACCTCTACCATTTCTTTCTCCCTCTTTTCTTAGCAATGGTATCTTACACCTATAACTGCTACTTCAACTCTTTGCTTCCCTCTGGCTATAAACACACTCAGAAAGAAACACAAAATAATGCTTTTCCTTGATCCTGTTATGTCCTGCACTATCCAATGTTCTTCTTCCAGATTTCTCTATATGCAAGGCTACACCCTTGCTACTCAGAGAGTTTGTTAGAAACACCGAATCTCAGACCTCCTGCTCAGTATGTGCACTTCACACATGGTCCCCAAGTGACTAATTAAAATTTGAGAAATCTGGTCTACACGGAGTCTGCTTCTATATGACTTCAACTTAATTTATTCTCCAGAAATCTCAGCCTCTGTTTCCTCATGCAAACATATCCCCCCCAAATGAAATGGCATTAGAAGTTGGAAACCTTCCAGTGGACTGTCTATGAGGCTGTGGGTTCCGTGGTCTCCCCATCACGCCCCCTGCTCTCTGCTTCTTTCCAGCTCTCTTGTTTTGTCCCATGTGACACCATGCTGGAAAGCAGCAACATTTCGTATGACA
>NW_011474365.1:0-753 GCF_000754665.1 Bison bison bison
GAGGAACCAGAGATCAAAATGCCAACATCCGTTAGATCATCAAAAAAGCCAGAGAATTCCAGAATATTCATCTACTTCTGCTTTATTGACCATGCCAAAGCCTTTTACTGTGTGGGTCACCACAAACTGGAAAATTCTTCAACACATGGGAACATCAGACCTCCTGATCTGCCTCCTGAGAAATCTGTATGAAGGTCAAGAAGCAACAGTTAGAACTGGCCATGGAACAACAGACTGGTGCCAAATCAGGAAAGAAGTTCATCAAGGCTGTATATTGTCACTCTGCTTATTTAACTTATATGTAGAAATCATGAGAAATGCCGGGCTGGATGAAACACAAGCTGGAATCAAGATTGCAGGGAGAAATATCAATAAACTCAGACATGCAGATGACACCACCATTATAGCAGAAAGGGAAGAAGAAACTAAAGATCCTCTTTATGAAAGTGAAAGAGGAGTGTGAAAATGTTGGCTTAAAACTCAACATTCAGAAAACTACGATCACAGCATAAGGACCCATCACTTCATGGCAAATGTATGGGGAAACAATGGAAACAGTGACAGACTTTATTTTCTTGTGCTATAAAATCACTGTAGATGGTGACTGCAGCCATGAAATTAAATGACACTTGCTCCCTGGAAGAAAAGTTTTCACCAACCTAGACAGCATATTAAAAAGGAGAGACATTGCTTTGCCAACAAAGGTCCATCTAGTCAAGGCTATGGTTTTTCCAGTAGTCATGTATGGATGTG
>NW_011474366.1:0-763 GCF_000754665.1 Bison bison bison
CACTCAGTCATGTCCGACTCTTTGTGACCCCATGGATTGCAGCACGCCAGGCCTTCCTGTCTATCACCAATTCCCAAAGCTTACTCAAACTCATGTCCATCGAGTCGGTGGTGCCATCCAACTATCTCATCCTCTGTCATCCCCTTCTCTTCCTGCCTTCAATCTTTCCCAGCAGCAGGGTCTTTTCAAATGGGTCAGCTCTTCACATTAGGTGGCCAAAGTATTGGAGTTTCAGCTTCAACATCCAGTCCTTCTAATGAACATTCAGGACTGATTTCCTTTAGGATGGACTGGCTGGCTCTAATTGCAGTCCAAGGGACTCTCAAGAGTCTTCTCCAACACCACAGTTCAAAAGCATCAATTCTTCGGTGCTCAGCTTTCTTTATAGTCCAGCTCTCACATACATACATGATCACTGGAAAAACCATAGCCTTGACTAAATGGACTTTTGTTGGTAAATAATGTCTCTGCTTTTTAATGCGCTGTCTGCGTTGGTCATAACTTTTCTTCCAAGGAGTAAACGTCTTTTTATTTCATGGCTGAAGTCACCATCTGCAGTGATTTTGGAGCCTGAAAAAATAAAATCTGCCACTGTTTCCCCATCTATTTGCCATGAAGTGATGGGACCAAATGCCAAGATCTTTGTTTTCTGAAATGTTTGTGCTTTAAAACTAATCTTTTCACTCTCCTCTTTCACCTTCACCAAGAGGCTCTTTTATTCTTTGCTTTCTGCCATAAGGGTGGTGTCATCTACATATCTGAG
>NW_011474367.1:0-909 GCF_000754665.1 Bison bison bison
TGGGAGACCTGGGTTCTCTCCCTGGGTTGGGAAGATCCCCTGGAGGATGGTATGGCAACCCACTCCATTGTTCTTGCCTGGAGAATCCCCTTGGACAGAGGAGAGTGGCAGGCTACAATTGATGGGGTCGCACAGAGTTGGACATGACTGAGCGACTAAGCACAGCACAGCATATATAACTAAATCATTTTGCTGTACACCTGAAACTAATATAACATTGTAAATCAATTATACTTCAGTATAAATAAATAAATAAAAAGAAATGATGGTAGCTTAGAGGGGCATGGCAGAGGAGATGATGATGAGGGTGGTCAGATTACCAATATATTATGAAGGCTAATGGATTAGACGTAACCTGGGAGAGAAAAAGACACATGAAAGATGTACTGAGGATATGGGGAGCAGAATTGCCATTTACTGAGGTGGAAAAGATTCTGAGAGGAGCAAGTTTTAGGGGGAAAGTCAGGAATTTGTTTTGGGGCAGGTCAAGTTTGAGATACCATTAATCTTCAGAGGAAATCTGGGCTAAGAAGTTGGTTATATGAGTCTGGAGATCAGGGGAGAGTTCAGATTGGCCATGCACATGGAAGCCAAGCCTGCCCCCAGCCTTTCAGCCTCCTCTCCAAGCAGGGTCCATGTGATTCAATTGACACCATCAGCCACTTAGTGTAAGAATAATCCTTGCCTAAAGCCAGTTTGGCCTCCTCACCTTCTTTCTCACATGGTGCTCATCCTGGCCTTCATTCTCAAGACTTGTTTGGCCTGATAAAGTGGAAGTTGTAGTGATGACAAAAGCTGCTTAAGAAAGTACAATATTAGGACTTTCACTGTGGTCCATTGATGAAGACTCCATGTGTGGGTTCCATCCCTGGTTGGGGAACTAAGATCCCAGAAGCCATGTGGCATGGC
>NW_011474368.1:0-698 GCF_000754665.1 Bison bison bison
CCATAGACAGCAGCCCACCAGGCTCCCACATCCCTGGGATTCTCTAGGCAAGAATACTGGAGTGGGTTGCCATTTCCTTCTCCAATGCATGAAAGTGAAAAGTCAAAGTGAAGTAGTTCAGTTGTATCTGACTCTTAGCGACCCCATGTCTGCACCTTACCAGGCTCCTCTGACCATGGGATTTTCCAGGCAAGAGTACTGGAGTGGGGTACCATTGCAGTCTGTTAATGAAAGAAAGGAAAGTCTTAAAACTCAGAATGGCATCAGGCCCCTCATCTATAAGATGCATTTTGGGATAATACTGACACCAGATGATTCATCCTGGGCCATAAAACATTTGACTTGAATCTTGTAGAAGGGCAGATTACCATAAAAATAAGCTCATTTACATAGATTAGGGGAACAATGTCTGAGTATAACATACTGGTTTGTCAAGTAGGTTCTGAGTCATTAGGGAGGACCGACATGAAGACAGAATTTGGAGTAAATGGATAGTACATTCAGTTCAGTTCAGTCACTCAGTCCTGTCCAACTCTTAGCAACCCCATGAATCACAGCATCACAGCCCTCCCTGTCCATCAACAACTCCCAGAGACCACTCAGACTCACGTCCATCGAGTCAGTGATGTTATCCAGCCATCTCATCCTCTGTCGTCCCCTTCTCCTCCTGCCCGCAATCCCTCCCAGCATCAGAGTCT
>NW_011474369.1:0-872 GCF_000754665.1 Bison bison bison
ACAGTGGGGTGTTTAAGTTACCTACTACTATTTGATTACTGTCAATTTCCCCCCTCTATGGACTACTTAGTATTTGTCCTTTATATCGTTGAGGTGCTCCTGTGTTGGGTGCATATATATTTACAATTATCATATATTCTTCTTGGATTTATCACTTGATGGTAATGAAGTGTCTTCCTTGTCTCTTGTAACAATCTTTATTTTGAAATCTATTTTTTTCAATATGTATATTGTTGCTCCAGCCTTCTGTTGATTTCCATTTGCATAGAATACCTATTCCCATCCCCTCATTTTCAGTCTGTATGTATCCTTAAGTCTGAGGTGGGTATCCTGTACACAATATATATAATGATCTTGATTTTTTATCCATTTTGCCAGGTGTCTGTCTTTTTGTTGGGGCATTTAATCCATTTACATTTAAGGTACAAATATATATATATGTTCTTTTGCCATTTTGTTAATATTTTTCTATTTGTTTTTGTAAGTCTTTTTTCTTCCCTTCCTCTTTTGTTCTCTTGTGATTTAATAACTAAGTTTACTATGTGTTTTGGATTCTTTTTTCTGTTTTGTGAATGTATCTATTGTGGATTTTCAGTTTAGTTACCATGAGGTTTCGAAATAGCAGTCTATATATACAAACAAGATTGTTTTATGTTGATGGTCTTTTAATTTCAGTTGCATTTCCAATATCCTGCATTTGTATACTCCTAGAGAAAACTGTGGAGAAGGCAATGGCACCCCACTCCAGTACTCTTGCCTGGAAAATCCCATGGACAGGGGAACCTTGTGGGCTGCCGTCTATGGGGTCGCATGGAGTTGGACACGACTGAGCGACTTCACTTTCACTTTTCACTTTTCACTTTCATGCATTG
>NW_011474370.1:0-1098 GCF_000754665.1 Bison bison bison
CACTGGCAGGTGGATTCTTTACCACTGCACCACCTGGGAAGCCTAAAATAGTGAGGCCATCCTTTAAAAGACCCCACAATTCAATTTTCCTATCCTGTCTGATCAACAACTATGTACCTCATGCTAGGAATGGACAGCATTACTCACTTCTTAAGACTCACTTTAGATTCACTTTCTTAAGACTCATGCAAAAGATGAGACTGACAACAAACAAGCTTCTCTTAAAACTTGCTGATTATATCTAGGACAGAAAACAATCCCAAACAGTGATAGATTTACAGACCCAGATATCTGAGAGCTGCCCTACAGGGCTAATTTGTGAGATGAATCTGAGCAAGTAAATATACTTGGGGAGAAAGAAAGGTGAGTAGGGAAAAAAACAACTCTGGGCTGGGTGTACTGAGTTGAAACATATCTGATGGGAGGTGGGTTAACAACACAAGGCAATGGTAGATACATGGGCTTGTAGCAGTGGTGCCAGTATGCAGGAAGGAATTTGAAGACTTAGGTGGGGGTGAGGTACGGCAGAGTCATCAAAGAGCTTGCAAATTCATACTTCACTGACTCAACCCAGGACTGAAAGAATCAATTTTTTGTTCAGCATTTTATAAGGGAAACTATGTGTTACATTTTTTTTGTAAATACAATAACTTAAAAAGTTCTCAAGCCATACCCTTCATAATGCTCATAGGATGGCCAGTTAGCCAAATACACAGTAGAAACTCAGTTAAGTGTTGGTCATGCAAAAGATGGTGTACATCTCCATTTATGAATAATTACTTTAAACTTAAGAGGGGCTGACTTTTAGCTTATGACAGGTTTGAAGAAAGATTCATTTCAGCCCTAAGTAAACTTTTTAAAGTGAAAACAAACAACACTTCCCTAAAGTGGAGTCTAACTTAAATGATAGGTTTAAGTAGTAACTGACCTCTAACCACCCAGCTCACAATAGGTAACAGTCAATGGATAACTATAGGTAATAGGCAATGGATAACTAGGGGCTTCCTTGGTGACTCAGATGGTAAAGAACCTGCCTGCAATGCAGGAGACCTGTGTTTGATTCCTGGGTTGGGAAGATCCCCTGGAGAAGGGAATGGC
>NW_011474371.1:0-871 GCF_000754665.1 Bison bison bison
ATTTTGTATATGTGTGTGTGTGTGTGATGATGTGAAGTCACTTAATTGTGTCTGACTCTTTGCGACCCCATGGAGGGCTACAGGCTCTTCCATCCATAGGATTTTCCAGGCAAGAGTACTGCAGAGGGTTGCCATTTCATATATATATATAAATAAAGTGGAGGCAGGTAGCACCATGATGGGCCAAGATGAAGCCAGGATGGGTGGGGCTGCACCTGGGACTCCAAACAGAGGAGTCAGCAATAGGATTGGTCAGTCCTGTGAAGTCAATGAGGACACATCTCTAGAGCTGTGATTGGAGGACTCTGGGAAGCCAGCAGGTGCTCAAAGCCAAGGGCATGAGAAGGAGAGCACAAGGAGGGTGATGCTGCTGCCCAGTAGGCCTGTCTCCCTTGGGCCAGAGGGAAGGTGATGCTACTTTGATTATGGAAAATATAGTCCATAGATATTAGGAAAAGAACTTGATCAGTGCACGGAGGTTGAAAAAGTAAGTGAAACAAAACCATGTTTACTTTCACCACAATTCATATTTTAGTCCATTCCCTCCTCATCATTTTTCAGCTCATTTTTAAAAATTGGATTTATACTTCATGTGCATTTAGTTTTCATTGTTTTTTTGTTCTGTACTTCAGGAATATTTTATTGTAAAAATTTCCAAATATCCAACAAGTTGAGATTTTTTCTAGCTAATACATGACCTAGAGCCAGACATCCTGGAATGTAAAGTCAACTGAGCCTTAGAAAGCATCACTACAAACAAAGCCAGTGGAGGTGATGGAATTCCAACTGAGCTATTCCAAATCCTGAAAGATGATCTATGAAAGTGCTACACTCAATATGCCAGCAAATTTGGAAAACGCAGCAGTGGACA
>NW_011474372.1:0-824 GCF_000754665.1 Bison bison bison
GGACCTTTGTTGGCAAAGTAACGTCTCTGCTTTTCAACCTCAGTGAACCTCAATGGAGAGATGAGAAGAATTAACAGTGGGCGCTATAAGATGCAACTAATGGGGATAGGATAACTGAAAGAGGAGCGTCCAGAAACCAAGTGAAGAAAGCATTTCAAGAAAAGAGTCATCTAGAACTCAATCAATCAAAAGTCGGGCAGAAGACCTAAATAGACATTTTTCCAAAGAAGACATACAGATGGCCAATAGGCACGTGAGAAGATGCTCAACATGCTTATCAGGGAAGTGCAATTCAAGTCTACAGTGAGATATCACCTCACACCAGTCAAAATGACCATAAATTAAAAATTCACAAATAATAAACCCTGGAGAGGGTGTGGAGAAAACGGAACCCTACTACTCTATTAGTGGGAATGAAAAATGGTGCAGCCACTATGGAAGTTCCTTAAAAAACTGAAAATAGAGTTACCATATGATCCAGCAATCTTACTTCTGGGTATATATCCAGAGAAAACTCTGATTCTAAAAGATATACACACCCCAATTTTCAGGGCAGCACTATTTACAATAACCAAGACATGGAAGCAATCTAAACGTCTTTTGACAGATGAATACCCTTTGCAGCAACATGGATGAATATAGAGATTGTCATACTAAGTGAAGTAAGTCAGACAGAGACAGATGAACATCATATAATATCACTTTTATGTGGAATCTAAAATATGATACAAGTAAACCTATTTAGAAAACAGACTCAGACTTAGAAAACAAACTTATTTTTACCAAAAGTGAAATGTGGGTAGGGGTAGATTAGGAGGATGGGA
>NW_011474373.1:0-774 GCF_000754665.1 Bison bison bison
AATGTAAACTTTATTAATTGCTTTCATTCTCAAGCGAATATTAAGGAACAGTTTTCAGGACATGGTGGGAAAACAAACAAGAGATTAAATTAGTTAAATATTGGAGGAGCCCTGTCAGACTAAACTCAGATTGATCCCTCCATCTAAAATAAAAAGAATGTGGTGAAGGATCTTAAGAAAAGGTGCAGATTAATTAACAGAGGATAAGAAAAGCTTTACTCTGGATGGAAGAATATAATCTGTTTATTTGTCCATCTTCCTGAGAGTAAATCTTTATCTCAGGAGACGGCTTACCATGTCCGTGCCGTGAAGGACATATGCATTTACGATGAAGGATTTTGGATTTTCCTACACTTTATTTTCACTCTGATTGGATTTGCGTTAGTGGTGATAACAGACTTTCTTTCTTTAAATGGTGGCAGATGTCTTCAAAAAGAGCCTGTTGGCATTTTCTAAAGTGATGAAATTGTGAACGATAGAAGAAGGTATCGAGGGGATTAAATTAGAAGACTAAATTATTATGGAATGATGAATAAACTCCAGGGATGAGAGGATTTCTCTTGGGTCCTTAGCAGAGGCTGTTGACCAAAAACACACTTTGACCGGCATGTATGACATTTTAACCCATGCACCGTTGTGTGGTTTGAAGTTGAGCTGCTAAGTCCCGTATGACTCTTTGCGACCCCATGGACTGTAGCACACCAGGTTTCCCCATCCTTCCCCATCTCCTGGAGTTTGCTCGAACTCACGTCCATCATGTCGACGATGCCATCC
>NW_011474374.1:0-1026 GCF_000754665.1 Bison bison bison
GCAAAAGTAGGAAGTCAAGAAACACCTGGAGTAACAGGCAAATTTGGCCTTGGAATACGGAATGAAGCAGGGCAAAGACTAATAGAGTTTTGCCAAGAAAATGCACTGGTCATAACAAACACCCTCTTCCAACAACACAAGAGAAGACTCTACACATGGACATCACCAGATGGTCAACACCGAAATCAGATTGATTATATTCTTTGCAGCCAAAGATGGAGAAGCTCTATATAGTCAGCAAAAACAAGATCAGGAGCTGACTGTTGCTCAGACCTTGAACTCCTTATTGCCAAATTCAGACTGAAATTGAAGAAAGTAGGGAAAACCACTAGACCATTCAGGTATGACCTCAATCAAATCCCTTATGATTATACAGTGGAAGTGAGAAATAGATTTAATGGCCTAGATCTGATAGATGGAGTGCCTGATGAACTACGGAATGAGGTTCATGACATTGTACAGGAGACAGGGATCAAGACCATCCCCATGGAAAAGAAATGCAAAAAAGCAAAATGGCTGTCTGGGGAGGCCTTACAAATAGCGGTGAAAAGAAGAGAAGTAAAAGCAAAGGAGAAAAGGAAAGATATAAACATCTGAATGCAGAGTTCCAAAGAATAGCAAGAAGAGATAAGAAAGCCTTCTTCAGTGATCAATGCAAAGAAATAGAGGAAAACAACAGAATGGGAAAGACTAAAGATCTCTTCAAGATAATCAGAGATAACAAAGGAACATTTCATGCAAAGACAGGCTTGATAAAGGACAGAAATGGTATGGATCTAACAGAAGCAGAAGATATTAAGAAGAGATGGCAAGAATACACAGAAGAACTGTACAAAAAAGATCTTCATGACCCAGATAATCACGATGGTGTGATCACTGACATAGAGCCAGACATCCTGGAATGTGAAGTCAAGTGGGCCTTAGAAAGCATCATTACGAACAAAGCTAGTGGAGGTGATGGAATTCCAGTTGAGCTATTTCAAATCCTGAAAGATGATGCTGTGAAAGTGCTACACTCAATATGCC
>NW_011474375.1:0-780 GCF_000754665.1 Bison bison bison
TGATTATATTCTTTGCAGCCAAAGACAGAGAAGCTCTATACAGTCAGCAAAAACAAGACTGGGAGCTGATTGTGGCTCAGATCATGAACTCCTCATTCCAAAATTAAGTCTTAAATTGAAGAAAGTAGGGAAAACTAGTAGACCTTTCAGGTATGACCTAAAACAAATCCCTTATGATTATACAGTGGAAGTGACAAATAGATTCAAGGATTAGATTTGATAGACAGAGTGCCTGAATAACTATGGACAGAGGTTCAAGACACTGTACAGGAGGAGTGATCAAGACCATCCTCAAGAAAAGGAAATGCAAAAAGGAAAAATGGTTGTCTGAGGAGGTCTTACAAATAGCTGAGAAAAGAAGAGAAGCTAAAGGCAAAGGAAATAAAGAAAGATATACACATTTGAATGCAGAGTTACAAAGAATAGCCAGGAGAGATTAAAAAAAAAAAAAGCCTTCCTCAGTGATCAATGCAAAGAAACAGAAGAAAACAATAAAATGGGAAAGACTAGAGACCTCTTCAAGAAAATCAGAGATATCAAGTCAAGTGGGCCTTAGGAAGCATCACTATGAACAAAGCTAGTGGAGGTGATGGAATTCCAGTTGAGCTATTTCAAATCCTAAAGGATGATGCTTTGAAAGTGCTGCAGTCAATATGCCAGCAAATTTGGAAAATTCAGCAGTGGCCACAGGACTGGAAATGGTCAGCTTTCATTTCAATCCCAAAGAAAAGGAATGCCAAAGAATGCTCAAACTACAGCACAATTGCACTCATCTCACAC
>NW_011474376.1:0-626 GCF_000754665.1 Bison bison bison
GCAATAAGGAGCTCATGATCTGAGCCACAGTCAGTTCCCGGTCTTGTTTTTGCTGACTGTATAGAGCTTCTCCATCTTTGACTGCAATGAATATAATCAATCTGATTTTGGTATTGAATTTGGTAGTGAATGACACATGGTGAAACCAATTTTAGACACCCACTGTCAAAATTATATTAACATCTATTTAGCAGGAAATTATGACACAGCTTTAAATTTCCAAAGATTAATTTTAGCTTTGTTCCTCTTTTTAGAAGTTATCAGTCCTATGAAAATAGTACATTAGTGAGTACATTCCTAGGTACATTTATTTATCTCATAACTTTGCCTATGGTTCTCCCTAGTTCCAGAACTTTCATGCTCAGAATATCCCTAAGTTTAGAACCATTAAAGCATAGGCTTTCAGGAGATACATTTGGAAATTCCAGACATAGAGATACTCATGAAAACTAAATGAAAGCTAAGTATCACAGTAAATCTGATTTATATTTGACTCAATGACTGATTTTTATCTCATCAATTGCTCCATTTCTTTGAGATCCTCTCTCAGGTGGATCACTGTTAAATGTGGTTGTTGCTGCTGCTGCTGCAAGTCACTTCAGTCATGTCCGACTCTGTGTGACCCC
>NW_011474377.1:0-636 GCF_000754665.1 Bison bison bison
CAAAGAAGGGGAATGCCAAAGAATGTTCAAACTACTGTACAACTGTACTCATTTCACATGCTAGCTAGGTAATGCTCAAAATCCTTCAAGCTAGGCTTCAACACTATGTGAACTGAGGAGTTTCAGATGTTCAAGCTAGATTTAGAAAAGGCAAAGGAACCAGAGATCAAACTGCCAACATCCGTTGGATCATATAAAAAGCAAGGGAATTCCAGAAAAACATCTGCTTCACTGATTACATTAAAGCCTTTGACTGTGTGGATCACAACAAACTGTGAAAATTCTTAAAGAGATGGGAATACCAGGCCAACTTACCTGCCTCCTGAGAAATCTGTATGCAGGTCAAGAAGCAACAGTTAGAACTGGACAGGGAACAATTGACTGGTTCAAAATTGGGGAAGGAGTACATCAAGGCTGTATATTGTTTAACGTCGATGCAGAGTTATGTGAAATGCCGTGCTGGAAGAATCACAAGCTGGAATCAAAATTGCCAGGAGAAATATCAACAACCTCAGATTTGCATATGAAACCACCCTAATAACAGAAAGCAAAGAGGAACTAAAGAGCCTATTGATGAATGTGAAAGAGGAGAGTGAAAAAGCTGGCTTAAAATTCAACATTACAAAAAAACTAAGA
>NW_011474378.1:0-784 GCF_000754665.1 Bison bison bison
GAAATGAAAAGAAAGTAAAAGTGAAGTCGCTCAGTTGTGTAAAAAAAATGAAATATTGGTTAAAATGGATTTTATCACTTCAAAAGAGGCTAGCTGAATTACTTTTGCTTTTTTATCACAAGGGAGATCTAAAATAATATAATATTTAAGCGTGAAAAAAAAAGAGATAGGAAGAAAGCAGGAAAGGGAAAAAGGGAAAAAAGAAAGGGAGGTGGATAGGAAGTTGGAATTGAGGAAGGAAAATTTGGGGGGATGCTAAGAGAATGACATGTGATCTTCCTTCCTAGCCAACTCCAAATGGCTGAGAGAATCGCATTTGTCTTCCCTTGAAGTTTCTAATTATCTGTTAGCAGAAAAGACTGGTATGGAGTTCTCTGTCAGATTTTACTGAAAGGCAATATGTACACATTTCCCCAGGTGCCCTAAAGCACAGGGAAAAGACCAGAGAGGGATATCAAACTGCTATAATAAGTAAATGTCAAGAACTGTCATTATATCCAGCACAGTCAAGCTATTAATAGGTTTAATAGGTAGAGGAATATGTAATCTTATTGTGTTGGTCAAGTCGAGAAGAGTCTTACTAATGTCTGTTGGCTTGATTTATCAATTATTGACAGATGTACAATAAAATCTTCTACTCTAAATGTGGATTTGTTCATTTTTTCTTCCATATTTGCTAAATTTTGCTTTGTAAAATTTCAGATTAGTGATTAGGTGGAAATAACTTCAATTTTTTTTTTTCTACATGGGAGTATTCCCTTTTAAATTAATTATTTGTCTTAAA
>NW_011474379.1:0-625 GCF_000754665.1 Bison bison bison
GGACTGAACAGAGATAGCCGGCTGCAGACCTTCCCCCTCCGGTGACAGGCAGCCAGAGCCGAAAGGGGGTAATCGCAGCCCCAGAGAGACATTATCTATAAAAGTGTAAGCAGGCTTCTTTGCTAATTAAACTTCTTGGGGGTCTGGACGGTTAACATCTGCCTGAGAAGGTGCGCCGGTTTTACACCCACATAACCTAGTGGCGGGGAGGCGATAAGTCGCAGCATTGGCACTCCCCAAACACCTCATCACCTGAGCTGCTCGGACCTGGGAAGAGCACAAAACGCAGGCCCAACTGAGTCTGCAACGCTGAGGACCACCCGAGTGCCTGAACCTGAGTGGCTTGGACCTGGGAGGTACATGCAGCCCAGGGCCGGCCTCGGATTGATCCCAGCGGAACAACCTAGAGCCTGAGCAGTGTGGGCAGGGAAGCTACACGCACCGTGAGCCGGGGCAGACCCAGTGTGGCTGAGGCACTGCGAGCGCATGCCAGTGTTACTTGTTTGCAGCATCCCTCCCTCCCTCCCCACAGTGCAACTGAACAAGTGAGCCTAAAAAAAAAAGTTCCTACCACTGTCCCCTTTGTGTCAGGGCGGAAACCAGACACTGAAGAGACCAGCAAACA
>NW_011474380.1:0-653 GCF_000754665.1 Bison bison bison
GAGTCTGCAACGCTGAGGACCACCCGAGTGCCTGAACCTGAGTGGACTTGGACCTGGGAGGTACGATGCAGCCCAGGGCCGGCCTCGGATTGATCCCAGCGGAACAACCTAGAGCCTGAGCAGTGTGGGCAGGGAAGCTACACGCACCGTGAGCCGGGGCAGACCCAGTGTGGCTGAGGCACTGCGAGCGCATGCCAGTGTTACTTGTTTGCAGCATCCCTCCCTCCCTCCCCACAGTGCAACTGAACAAGTGAGCTTAAAAAAAAAAAGTTTCCTCCACTGTCCCCTTTGTGTCAGGGCGGAAACCAGACACTGAAGAGACCAGCAAACAGAAGAAGCTATAACAGAGGGAAACGCCCTGGAAGCTACAGGCAATAGATGAAAACCCTGTGATTACTACGGACTACATAGGAAGGGGCCTATAGATCTTGAGAAATATAAGTCGGACCAAGGAACTAGCCAAAAATGAACTGAACCCACAATACTCACAACAAAACCAGAAAAAGTCCTAGATATATTTTTCCTATTTTTACGATCATTCTTTCTTTCTTTTTTTTTTTAAATTAAAAAAAAAATTTTAAGTCCTCTATTGTTCCTTTAATTTTCACTTTTATAACCTATTATTTTGCAAAAAAAAAAAAAGACCCCATTTT
>NW_011474380.1:4454-5010 GCF_000754665.1 Bison bison bison
AAATTTTAAAAATTAGAGCAGAAATGAATGCAAAAGAAACAAAAGAGACCATAGCAAAAATCAACAAAGCCAAAAGCTGGTTCTTTGAAAGGATAAATAAAATTGACAAACCATTAGCCAGACTCATCAAGAAACAAAGGGAGAAAAATCATTCAATAAAATTAGAAACGAAAATGGAGAGATCACAACAGACAACACAGAAATACAAAGGATCATAGGAGACTACTATCAACAATTATATGCCAATAAAATGGACAATGAGGAAGAAATGGACAAATTCTTAGAAAAGTACAACTTTCCCAAACTGGACCAGGAATAAATAGAAAATCTTAACAGACCCATCACAAGCATGGAAATTGAAACTGTAATCAAAAATCTTCCAGCAAACAAAAGCCCAGGTCCAGACGGCTTTACAGCTGAATTCTACCAAAAATTTAGAGAAGAGCTAACACCTATCCTACTCAAACTCTTCCAGAAAATTGCAGAGGAAGGTAAACTTCCAAACTCATTCTATGAGGCCACCATCCCCCTAATACCAAAACCTGACAAAGATCCC
>NW_011474381.1:0-795 GCF_000754665.1 Bison bison bison
ACTATTAACCTAATCAATTGCCTTCATGGGACTCAGTCTCATCTCAATATTTATTTCCATTTTTACTAACTTACTCTCCCTTCTAGAATACAAGCTTTGGCCTGTAGAAGCTTGCTGTGTCTTCAGTACTTGAATCAAGGTTTTCAACTGTAGGGTAGGAAAAATAATCATCTTTCTATCCTTCTAATTTCTTGACTGAAACTGGAAGCATAAGACAGCTTAATAAAAGACAAACAAATAGAAATGCATTATCATGCTTATCTTAAGTATATATAGGGGGCATTCACCAAAAAAAAATAAGTAACTATCAGAGGTAACAGAATTCAAGCTTCAGTACCAACTTCAGCTAAAGACAAAAGAGAGAAGGGTATGAGGGAGACTATTGAGGGGAGTCACCAGGAAAATTAACAAGAGTAAGATTTTGTATGCAGGTTTAAGTCAGTGCCTTCTCCATTGCTACGAGTTTATTTTGATTTAGTCATCTTTGTCTTCTTGGTACGAAAGGTATATGTGTGTTTGTGCTCAGTGGCTCAGGCATGTCAGAATCTTTGTGACTTAGGGATCGAACCAGTGTCTACTGTGTTTCCTGCATTGCAGTTGGCTTCTTTACCTGCTAAGCCATAGGGGAAGCCCACAGAGAGGTAACTTACTAAAAGATAACTTCTACTCTGTTTACAAAGCTTCTCTTATGCTTACTGTTTCTCCCCAATGTTCATCGCAGCACTGTTTATAATAGCCAGGACATGGAAGCAACCTAGATGTCCATCGGCAGATGAATGGGTAAGAAAGCTGTGG
>NW_011474382.1:0-507 GCF_000754665.1 Bison bison bison
TATTATTTTCTCTTCTTGTATTTTATAAATATTAACAATAACTTAAAGTGGGAAGTTCTCTGAGTAGGGAGGGAAATTGAACAACAGCCTTTGGTCCATTTGCTGTGGACTCTCCCAAATCTTGGCCTTCTTACCGGAGTGAAGCAATCCTCTGCTCAAGTTTACATTTAATTATAGCTGCAACCGTCATGATGATTAAGTCTCTCCCTTTGTCATTGTCTTTTCTTGGCATCATTTCGTTGGCTCAGCTTGCATGCTATAGCCCTCAGATGAATCACAGAGAATCTGTGCTTTTTAACTGTGGCAAAACCATAGGCAGCATTCTGTTTATTCCCAGAATCAGTTCCAAAACAGCTGTTTAATGTTCATCCTTGGTTTTGTCATCTTATTTCAGGGAATTTTAACAGCAGCATCTTCTGTTTTCAATTCCCCTGAAGAAAAAGAAAACTGTGTGCTGTGTGTAGGTGCTAGTTAATGACTTATTTCCTCTCTTTCCTTAATCAGGAA
>NW_011474383.1:0-723 GCF_000754665.1 Bison bison bison
CTGATGCCATATGGGCACCCTCAACTGTGACAACCAAAACACATACTGCTAAATAGATCCAGGAGAAGGAGAGAGAGAAGGGGACAAAATCACCCCAGGCTGACAATCAGTGATTTTAAATCACTGATTCTTTGGCTTTCTGAGGGGAAAAAGGCCTTGTTTTATTTCTCTTGTCCATATTATGAATGGGTTATTAGAAAGTGATCAGGAGATGTAATTTGAAAGGAAGATTTGGATAAAGAATATCAAAAGAAAAGATCACTGAAATAATCTACACATATAAGAATGACATATGTTTTGAAAACCACGTTTTTGTAACAGCTCTTTTAGAAATTTAAATATATAATTGGAATTACCAGCTTCTAAGTGAGAAATTGTTTGGGGAATGGCAATTGGCTAAAGAAAAAAATACCATCTTCAATATTGTAACTTCCTTACAGCTCCAATAAGTTTAAGCCTGTTAATAAAACATAGTCTTGGTAGTTACAAGAGTGAATTGATGTAAGTCTACCTAAAATCAACACATTTGAGCTATTATTGCTAAAAATGAAGTCAATATTACTTTCTTGTATATTTCTAAATAAGTTGTCCCCATATATAATTTCCTTTTATTTATCTAGGAAATTTAGTTATTTTATATAAACATTTTCTTAAAGCACATTGAGAATAAAGATAGTCACTGTTAAAACTCTTTTGAAAAGAAGTTTTTCATGCCCTTTACAA
>NW_011474384.1:0-518 GCF_000754665.1 Bison bison bison
CAGACCACCTGACCCTGCCTCTTGAGAAATCTGTATGCAGGTCAGAAAGCAACAGTTAGAACTGGACATGGAACAACAGGCTGGTTCCAAATAGGAAAAGGAGTACATCAAGGGTGTATATTGTCACCCTGCTTATTTAACTTATATGCAGAGTACATCATGAGAAACACTGGGCCAGAGGAAGCACAAGCTGGAATCAAGATTACTGGAAGTAAAGTGAAGTGAGGTGAAGTGAACTCACTCAGTCGTGTCCTATTGTAGTCTACCAGGCTCCTCTGCCCATGGAATTCTCCAGGCAAGAATATTGGAGTGGGTAGCCATTTCCTTCTGCAGGAGATATTCCCGACCCAGGGATCGAACCCAGGTCACCTGCATTGCAGGCAGACTCTTTACCATCTGAGCTACCAGGGAAGCCATAAGATTTCTGGGAGAAATATCATTAATATCAGATATGAAGGTGACACCACCCTTATGGCAGGAAGTGAAGAGGAACTAAAAAGACTCTTGATGAAAGAGGA
>NW_011474385.1:0-633 GCF_000754665.1 Bison bison bison
AGGGGGCAACAAAGAATGAGATGATTGGATGATATCATCGACTCAATGGACATGAGTTTGAGCAAACTCTGGGAGATAGTGAATGACAAGGAAGCCTGAAGTGCTGCAGTCCAGGGGTTACAGAGTTGCACATTACTGAGGGACTGAACAACAACAAAGATTAAAGCTTTATATGTAAAAGGCAGAATGAGAAAAAAAAAGAAAAATAATAAGAGAATGTCTTTATGATTTTGAGGTAGAAAACTCTCTCTTAAACAAAATACAGAAAATTCAAATTACCAAGGAAATGAATTAATTCCACAATGTAAAAATGGATAACTGTTCATTAAAAAAAATACATAAAATAGAATAAAAATACAAGTTTTGGCAACCATATAACTGACATGATATTAGAATCTTTAATATATAAATAATTTCTAGAAATAGACTTTAAAAAGGCAGATGGTCTAGTAGCAAAATATTTAAAATATGGCTCTACTACAAAGCCACAGTTATCAAGACAGTATGGTACTGGCACAAAGACAGAAATATTGATCAATGGAATAAAATAGAAAGCCCAGAGATAAATCCACGCACATATGGACACCTTATCTTCGACAAAGGAGGCAAGAATATACAATGGATTAAAGACAA
>NW_011474386.1:0-579 GCF_000754665.1 Bison bison bison
GCCTTGAGAACCCCATGAACAGTATGAAAGGGCAAAATGATAGGATACTGAAAGAGGAACTCCCCAGGTCGGTAGGTGCCCAAAATGCTACTGGAGATCAGTGGAGAAATAACTCCAGAAAGAATGAAGGGATGGAGACAAAGCAAAAACAATATCCAGTTGTGGATGTGACTGGTGATAGAAGCAAGGTCCAATGCTGTAAAGAACAATATTTGCATAGGAACCTGGAATATTAGGTCCATGAATCAAGGCAAATTGGAAGTGGTCAAACCAGATGGCAAGAATGAATGTCAATATTCCAGGAATCTAGAGACATTCTAGCGAACTAAAATGGACTGGAATGGGTGAATTTAACTCAGATGACTTTATATCTACTACTATCAGCAGGAATCCCTTAGAAGAAATGGAGTAGCCATCATAGTCAACAAAAGAGTCTGAAATGCAGTACTTGGATGCAATCTCAAAAATGACAGTTTGATCTCTGTTCATTTCCAAGGCAAACCATTCAATATCACGATAATCCAAGCTTATGCCCCAACCAGTAATGCTAAAGAAGCTGAAGTTGAATGGTTCCATGAA
>NW_011474387.1:0-1007 GCF_000754665.1 Bison bison bison
AAAAAGACAGCCAATGGAAAATATTGATGTAAGAGGACAGCTCATAATAAATGTATTGGCACTGTATTAATGTTAATTTTCACTGTAGGTATTACCTGGCTAAATGGCTAACCAGAAGGACTGCAGGCACAAGTCAATAAAGAAGGTGAAATGCTGGGAAAAAAAATAAGGCAAAGAATTAAAAACTTGAAGATTTAAAGCTGTTAAATATCTTGTGTAATCTTTCAAGTGCCCTCACAGTTCCTTGGTATGTCAAAGTACTTGGCAAATCCATGTTATCCCCTAATCCTTTCAAATTGACTTGAAACGCCCTCACATCATTTAAAAAGTAATTTCGAGCTGATGAAGCTTTTACTGTTCTTGTATTTTAAATCTGAGTAGGCTGGAATCTAAATTGCTTGAACATCCAGTCATCCTTATATGCATGATTTTCCAACAAATATACTCTATAGGAGCCCCTATTTACTGGGGCCCCCATATTGCATCATTTTCTTAGTGAAATCCAGATTCATGAATGCTTTCTTAATATGTATGCATAAAATTGTTTCTGAGTTAATCAAACAGTTAAAGATACAGCATAGTGTAACGGTTGACAGCATGGGCTATGGAACCAGACTGCTTGAGTTAGATTCATGTTTCTAATTACTTTGCCATCTTAGGTGAATCAGGCAATCGATCTGGACCTCACCTTTCATTAGAATCTATTTCATAGAATTGCTATGAAGACAGTCGTTTAGTTGCTCAGTCATATCTGACTCTGCAACCACATGGACTGTAGCCCACCAGACTCGTCTATCTATGGGATTTCCCAGGCAAGAATATTGGAGTGGGTTGCCATTTTCCTCTAAAGGGGATCTTCCTAACCCAGAGATCAAACCCACAACTCCTGCTTGGCAGGCAGATTCTAAACCACCAATCCACCAGGGAAGTGATGAAGATTTACTATATTAATATTTATAAAGTCATTAGAACAATGCTTGGCATATGCAAACACCATAAGTAGAATT
>NW_011474387.1:5250-5778 GCF_000754665.1 Bison bison bison
TCCCATCTGAAACGTGGAGGCTCGTCAAGCCTACTAATTATGCCTGGGCTTCTAAGATCTGACCAGGGAGACCTTAGTGTCTCCTCTCCTTCAGGAGAACGGGAGGACGCCTGCAGCCTACGTAGGTGACATAAATTCCCTGCCTTGGAATTTTATTAGCTTTCCACGTAAACCAAGTTATTCAGCCTCTTTTCTCCACTGAATTTTCCTGCTGAGCTATCCTCACTTAACCACTCTATAAGCCTCTAGTTAATATTTAATCTAGCAGTTGTTTCCTGATCGCCAAAGCCATCTCCCCTTCTAATATTCCTGGATCCACTGAGACTGGACCCCGGCACATGCTAAGTCACTTCAGTTGTGTCTCTTTGCCACCGTATGGAGTGAAGCCCACCAGGCTGTTCTGTCCATGGAGAGTCTCCAGATAAGAATACTGAAGTGGATTGCCATGCTCTCCTGCAGGGGGTCTTCCCAACCTAGGGATTGAACCAATGTCTGTTATATGTCTTGAATTGGCAGGTTTTTTTTTTG
>NW_011474388.1:0-572 GCF_000754665.1 Bison bison bison
ACACACACACACACACACACACACACACACACACAAATAAAGTGCATGTCCCATATATGCCTTGATAGTTTTACTTCTGAAGTTTTGTTTTTTTTTAATGTTTTTGTCTCTGAATGGAATAATCTCCTTTCTTTAAATCATTCATTTACAATAATTAATAACTTTCAATGAGCCATATGTTGGAGCAACCCCTCAAGACATTTTGAAGAATAAATCATATCCAAAGTGGTATTTTGTTATGTTAGAAGAAAAGCCATCTCTGCTCTGAAATTCATATGGTATTTGTCTTTCTCTCTCTGACTTACTTAGTATTAGGCTTTAAAGTAATATATTCGCTTAGTATCAGGTTTCCCTGGTGGCTCAGATGGTAAAGAATCCACCTGCAATTCAGGAGACCTGCGTTTGATTCCTGGGTCGGGAAGATCCACTGGAGAAGGGATAGGCTACCCAATCCACTGTTCTTGGGCTTCCTTTGTGGCTCACCTGGTAAAGAATCTGCCTGAAATGCAGGAGACCTGGGTTCGATCCCTGGGTTGGGAAGATCCCCTGGAGAAGGGAAAGGCTACCCACTC
>NW_011474389.1:0-610 GCF_000754665.1 Bison bison bison
GAAGTGCACCCTGACTCCCAGGTAAGGCTACAGTCCAGTCAACACCTGGAGTTCAGGCCTGAGACCCCAGGCAGAGAACCTGCTAACATGTATCCAGACTTCTGATCCATGACACAGTCAGAAAGGAAAAAAGTGTGTTTCTAAAGCTGCAAGATCTGTGGTGACTGATTAAACCACAACAGAAAACAAATACATGATCTGAATCCTGAATTCACTACATATTCTGTGAGGGCGGAATAGGGTCTTATATATTCCCAGCCCCACAAGAGTCGGCCACAACACAGTAATTGATGCTTACATAGTATCTGCTGAGAGATCACGTGAATTTGGGGGATGAGAAAACTGGGGTTAAGAGAAGGGAAAGACCTTTCCTGAGAGGACACAGCAGGACAAGGACCTCACTGGTGCCAGAACCTCTGTACTTGTCCTTTTCATCCCATTTGGTCTTTGTTGTTACCTGTTATGAAATCACTGTGGACAGTGACAGCAACCATGAAATTAAAAGATCCCTGCTCCTTGGAAAGCCATGACAAACCCAGACAGCATACTAAAAAGCAGAGACATCACTTTGTCGACAAAGGTCTGTATAGTCAAAGCTATGATTTTTCCA
>NW_011474390.1:0-688 GCF_000754665.1 Bison bison bison
GCCTATCTCATGACTGTGTTCAGACCTTAGATATGACACTTAATCCCTTTGAACATATAACCGATCAGCCCCTTAATGACCCCAAAGTCCCATACTGGTTCATAGATGGCAGTGCCCAGAAACAAGCCCCATTTGGGGCTGGATACACTATAGTCCAGGGACAGCCTGATAAAATTATCCCCCCTTGCCTCATCATATCAGTCACACTCCCAGCTCACACATCCTCACAACAGGCTGAACTGATAGCTCTTACAGAAGCTTTGACCCTAGCCAAAGACCAAAAGACAAACATTTACACTGACTCCAAGTATGTCTATAACATATTACATTCTAACATTATAATCTGGAGGGAGAGGGGATTCCTGACTCAGAAGGGCACACCTATTCTCAATGGTTCTTTTATTTCTGAACTCCTCCATGAAGCTCAGCTCCCCAAACAAGCTGCTGTAATACATTGCCAGGGACATCAGCGACATGGTCCTATTTCCTTTTATAACAATATAGCAGATCATGAAGCAAAGCGGCAGGCCGCCTCTGTTAGTCCTGTCTTTACTATAGCCCAAATTGATAAGCCTAACATCTACACATTACTTTCATATTTATATTCCCTTTTCCACCCCTCAGGCTTCCCTGGTGGCTCAGAGGTTAAAGCATCTGCCTGCAATGTGGGAGACCTGGGTTCGATCCC
>NW_011474391.1:0-713 GCF_000754665.1 Bison bison bison
GGCTTTGGCAGACATTGCACCATCCCCTTCCTGGACTGCCTTGTGAATACTGCAGCCTCAGGGAGGTCCTGAGTTGGCCAACTTATCTTTGCCTTACCCAAGTTTTCCCAAATGTGTTGGAGCAGAGGGCACTTTTATCCAGCACCATGTTTCATGGGACACAGAATCAGATGCTCTGGTCCATGTGAAATAAAAGGACCACATGGAGGCCTGGCCTCTGTAGGTAGTTTGGGAAACCTAGGACCTAAAAATTGGTATCCAGTCTCTAACAGGAGTATTCAAGATGAGCAGATTATTGAAAAAGTCAACCACAGAAGAGAAAGAAATCCCCCAGGTCTGAAATGATAGACTACTTCCTGTGTCTATTACAAGTGTCATACTCTCAATGATTTTTATCACTTGTAGGTGTCCTGAGGAACAGTTCTCAATGATGGTCAGGGACATTGAAGGTTGGGTCCCTCTGAATGAAATCCCTGAAGCCAGAAGTCATCAGTGTGCTCTCTATCATGTCAACTAAAGTATAGTGGACCTCCAATCAGCTCTGGCCATTTTAAGGGTAGTTAAAGGGAAATGAAAGTGAAAGTCGATCGGTTGTGTCTGATTCTTTGAGACCCCATGAACTGTAGTCCATGGAATTTTCCAGGCTAGCATACTGGAGTGGGTAGCCTTTCCCTTCTCCATGGGATCTTCCCAACCCAGGAATCAAACCCAGG
>NW_011474392.1:0-655 GCF_000754665.1 Bison bison bison
ACGATACTCGGACAGTCTCTTGCAAGGACTGACAAGTTTATTTCTGCAGTCCAGCCTTTTTATAGAAGCAGGAACAAAGAGCTTAGAGTATACGACCAGCAGAGCACGTACAGGGTTAAGACATAATCAGTAAAAGTTATTTCAAGGACAGCGTGTTCTAAATGACCCATGTGTTTATCCCATGACCCATTTTCTCAAGCAACATCCTTAATATTTAATTATTAAATCTTGGGGCCGAGCATGTTTTTCAGCTCGAGGCAGGAGATGTTTTTCAGTTATCAGTACACAAAGCCTGGGTACTTCTGGCCCCTCTGCCATTTTCCCAAGGACCTTCTCCTTCAAGGCTATTTTGCACTGTGCTTCCCAACACTTGCTATAGCAAGTTTCTACTCAGCTTCTCCCTGAAGAAAGCAACCTGAGAGGGGGTTACTCATGAATTCTGTACCACTTGATTCTTGCCATATGGACAGATGATTGGACTAGTCATCTAACACAAAGGCAAACAGTTCAGAGGCTCACATTCAAAGAACAAGATAATTCACACAAATCTGGACTTGACAGGCCTCATGCCAGAGCTAGGACCTGGTGAACTTGACTTCTCCATAGCTAGTCTAACCTGTAATTGGCTAAATAATGGCCCCCTAAAGATGTCCAC
>NW_011474393.1:0-541 GCF_000754665.1 Bison bison bison
AGGAGAAGGGGACAACAGAGGATGAGATGGCTGGATGGCATCACTGATTCGATGGACATGAGTTTGAGTAGACTCCAGGAGTTGGTGACGGACAGGGAGGCCTGCATGCTGCAATGCATGGGGTTGCAAAAAGTTGGACACGACTGAGCGACTGAACTGAACTGAACTGAACCATACTGTCTTGATTACTGTAGCTTTGCAGTATAATCTGAAGACAGGAAGGTTGATTCCTCCAGCCCCATTCTTCTTTCTCAAGACTGCTTTGGCTATTCGGGTTTTTTGTGTTTCCATATGAATTGTGAAATATTTTGTTCTAGTTCTGTGGAAAATGCCATTGGTAATTTGATAAGGATCACATTGAATCTATAGGTTGTATTTGGTAGTTCAGTTATTTTCACAAAATTGATTCTTCCTACCCAGAAACATAGTATATCTCTCCATCTGCTTATGTCATCTTTGGTTCTTTCATCAGTTCAGTTCAGTCACTCAGTCATGTCCGACTCTTTGTGACCCCATGAACCACAGCACGCCAGGCCTCCCT
>NW_011474394.1:0-638 GCF_000754665.1 Bison bison bison
CTCCCCTCCCGCCTATCGCTAGGACTTAGAAACGAGGCGAGAAAGAGAGGATCCAAGGGAATGGGATTTCATTCACCCTTGGATGGTGACCGATGGATGAAATGTGGGCTGGTGTGTGCATGTTAGTCCAGCAAGGCGAGTGGAGAGTCCCGTCCCAGAGCTCATCTCAGTTTCTCGGCAAGGTCCAAAGGAGGGGACCACCGGAGGTGGGCTTGTGAGAGGAGCCCACCCAGTTGCGGTGGATCTTCCCTCCCGGGTTTCGGCACCAAAATGTAAGGCAAGTGCAGAGAAAAAGAGAGTGAGCCGGGCAGTCAGACAAAAAAAGGGAAATTTATTAGAGGGAAAAAAGAGGGTGACTGGCTCTTAAGGAGAACCAGCGTTCTCCCTTTTGATGGAATCCTTCTTATACCTAACCAAAGAAAAATTCTCTAAAGGGATGGTCACATAGCTGGCGGTCTGGAATCTGGTGGTCTCACAGCTTTAGAAGATAGGTGCCAGTGAGATAACCGGATGTCATTTGGGCAATTTGGTCAGTCTCACAGATCACTGTGCTGTATTCTTTGTTTGTGAGGTCGACATAAGGATCCATCTTATCAATGAGACCCCATGTGGGCCCTATCAATGGCTTTCTCAAAGTA
>NW_011474395.1:0-576 GCF_000754665.1 Bison bison bison
GAAAACCAGAAGCAGGAGGCTTAAGTCCAAATCCTGAGAACACCAGAGAACTCCTGACTCCAGGGAACATTAATCGACTGGTGCTTATCAAATGCCTCCATACCTACACTGAAACCAAGCACCACCCAAGGGCCAACAAGTTGCAGAGCAAGACATACCATGCAAATTCTCCAGCAATACAGGAACGCAGCCCTGACCTTCAATATGCAGGCTACCCAATGTCACTCCAAACTCATTGAAATCTCATAACTCATTACTGGACACTTCTTTGCGCTCCAGAGAGAAGAAATCCAGCTCCACCCACCAGAACACCGACACAAGCTGCCCTAACCAGGAAACCTTGACAAGCCACCAGTACAACCCCACCCACAGCTCCAAAACTCCACAATAAAGAGAACACCACAAACTGCCAGAATACAGAAAGGCCACCCAAAACACAACAATATAAACAGGATGAAGAGATAGAGGAATACCCAGCAGGTAAAGGAACACGATAAATGCCCACCAAACCAAACCAAAGAAGAAGAGATAGGGAATCTACCTGATAAAGAATTACAAATAATGACAGTGAAGATG
>NW_011474396.1:0-517 GCF_000754665.1 Bison bison bison
CATACAGTGATCACGTGTGTGAACGAGGCTGATCATGTGATTGATCATGTGCTGATCACGTGGCTATCGTGCACAGATGATGTGCCTCAGGAGGCAATAATCAAAGAGCTGAGCAGGCACAAATCACGCAATCAGCAGACAATAATCATGGACATCAGCTGTGATGAATCATGCTGCTCAGCTGGCAATAATCAAGCAGATGAGCAGGCAGGAATCACAGGGCTCAGCTGGCAAAATCAAGCAGGTGAGCAGGCAGGAATCACGCAGCTCAGCTGGCAATAATCAAGCAGCTTAGCAGGCAGGAATCATAAGGCTCAGCTGGCAAAATCAAGCAGGTGAGCAGGCAGGAATCACACGGCTCAGCTGGCAAATGTCAAGCAGATGAGCATGCAGGTATTACGCAGCTCAGCTGGCAATTATCAAGCAGATGAGCAGGCAGGAATCAAGCAACTCAGCTGGCAATTATCAAGCAAATGAGCAGTTAGGAATCACGCAGCTCAGCTGGCAGTTATCAAGC
>NW_011474397.1:0-543 GCF_000754665.1 Bison bison bison
CAGGACTGGAAAAGATCAGTTTTCATCCCAATCCCAAAGAAAGGCAATGCCAAAGAATGCTCAAACTACTGCACAATTGCACTCATCTCACATGCTAGTAACTTAATGCTCAAAATTCTCCCAGCCAGGCTTCAGCAGTACGTGAACTGTGAACTTCCAGATGTTCAAGCTGGTTTTAGAAAAGGCAGAAGAACCAGAGATCAAATTGCCAACATCTGCTGGATCATGGAAAAAGCAAGAGAGTTCCAGAAAACAGTCTATTTCTGCTTTATTGACTATGCCAAAGCCTTTGACTGTGTGGATCACAATAAACTGTGGAAAATTCTGAAAGAGATGGGAATACCAGACCACCTGACCTGCCTCTTGAGAAACCTACATGCAGGTCAGGAAACAACAGTTAGAACTGGACATGGAACAACAGACTGTTTCCAAACAGGAAAAGGAGTATGTCAAGGCTGTATATTGTCACCCTGCTTATTCAACTTATATGCAGAGTACATCATGAGAAATGCTGGACTAGAAGAAGCACAAGCTGGAATCAAG
>NW_011474398.1:0-920 GCF_000754665.1 Bison bison bison
GAAATCCCAGGTCTGATTTCCTTCAGAATGGACTGGTTGGATCTCCTTGCAGTCCAAGGGACTCTCAGAGTTTTCTCCAACACCACAGTTCAAAAGCATCAATTCTTAAGCGCTCAGCTTTCTTCACAGTCCGACTTTCACATCCATACATGACCACTGGAAAAACCATAGCCTTGACTAGACAGACCTTTGTTGGCAAAGTAATGTCTCTGCTTTTGAATACGCTATCTAGGTTGGTCATCTAGGGTCTATCAATTTGCCATCCGGTTTGTGTTATTTCAGTTCCCAAACCTTATCAACACTAGCAGCATCCTTGAAAAGCACAAATCCAAATCCTCGTGATCTTCTACTAACAGGATCTGTTTTAACCGTGCAGTCCACCACGTCCCCAAATTGAGACAAATATTCAGTCAGATCTTTCTTGCTTGTATCCCAGCTCCAGCCTCCAATAAACATCTCACCGTCATCCTGCTGGTCCCTGCTCGCGTTGATCTTGGAGCCCTCTGCAAATTCCTCTATGTTGCTGTACTGTTCACGACTTCCGTAGCGGCGGAGCTGTCGGCAGAGGGTGCTGGCTCCCAGTCTGCGTCCAGCAGCAGCGGCGCGGCGGAGCATTGTATGGAGCTGGATTTAAAACGGCAGCGGAAGAGCCTCAATTCTTCTTTTAAAAAAAGTAACTAAATACCAGTTCCTCCCAAGGTGCCCAGGTTTTCTCCACTCCCTTTTCCTTCACGGACCCTCCACTTGGAATGCCCTCCTGTAACCCCCAGAAACTGGGTTCATTTCTTAGTGGGCATCGAGCCAAACCAATCAAATCAAAAAGTGGGAGAACGATTTATTATCTGCAGCAAGTAAGGAGAATTTTGGGGGTGCTTCCCAAAGCAGTGTCTCCCAGGACAGCAAAATGGGGGAAGTTTCAA
>NW_011474399.1:0-564 GCF_000754665.1 Bison bison bison
TTTCCTTCTCCAGGGAACCTTCCACTACCAATTTTCCTAAAATTCTTTAAATGACTTTCAAGGATTGTCAAGGAAGCAATATCCAATATCGTTGCAATAAAACTTATTTAGCTGTAGTGAATTAAAATTAATTGTATACCCATGATGCAAAAAAAAAAAAAAAATATATATATATATATACATAAAATTGTTTGAGCTTCCCTTGTGGCTCAGATGGTAAAGAATCTGCCTGAATTTCAGGAGACTTAGGTTCAATTCCTGGGTTGGGAAGATCCTCTGGAGAAGGGAATGGCTACCCAGTCAAGTGAATGGAGAATTTTGTGGAAAGAGGAGCCTGGTGGGTTACAGTCCATGTGGCCGCAAAGAGTCAGATATGACTGAGCAACTAACACTTCAGTGTAATGATCTGTGATTTAGGAAATGCAGCCTCTGGGTCTGTTTCTAGAGTAGCACAATGTGAATGTTATTTAAAAATTTTTTTTAAATTTTGTATTGGAGTATAGCCAATTAACAACACATTGACAGTTCCAGGTGAATAGGGAAGGGACTCAGCCATACATATAC
>NW_011474400.1:0-681 GCF_000754665.1 Bison bison bison
GTTTAAGCCAACTTCTTCACTCTCCTCTTTCACTTTCATCAAGAGGCTCTTTAGTTCTTCTTCACTTTCTGCTGTAAGGGTGGTGTCATCTGCATATCTGAGGTTATTGATATTTCTCCCATTGGGTATCCATTCCCTTCCCTTCTCTTTACAGCCCAGGGGTGAAATCCAAGCTTCCTGCATTGCAGGCAGATGCTTTAGTGTCTCAGCCAACAGAGAATCTTACTTTCATGTAGTAAAACTAAAAGACTGCATTTTTCTCCTAGTCTTTTTTTTTTGTAAGTCTAGCCAAGATGGAATTCTTAAGTAATCAAAGACCTAATCAAAACAATGTGATGTTCAGGAAATTATTTTTATAAAACATAGAATCTTTTTTTCTAGGCATTAATGAGTGCTTATGTGGCGTGTAATCTTGTAAGTGCTTTGTATGTAATAATTCATCTAATTCTTCAGTGTGAGCAAGCTATCCATCATCCCCATTTTATAGATAAGGATACTGAGGAACAGATAGTTAAAAACAAATAGAAAATATACAAAAAAAAAAAAACAAAAACCCCACTAGCTCAAAGGGACAAGCCAAGGAGCTGTGATTTGAACCTAGGCTTCAGGATCCAGGCAGAGCACTACTCATCTCTGTCGGTGCTCAGTTTTTTAGCTCATCACTCTCTATGGATGTAAATG
>NW_011474401.1:0-605 GCF_000754665.1 Bison bison bison
TAGGAAGAAAGATGAAAGGAAAAAAAAAAAAAAGAAGGAGAGTAACCTGGACCAGATCTGCACCCGGAGTGTGGGAAAGCTGAAGCAGGAGTGAAAGCCACACATCAGGGCAATCAGTTGAGACAGAGGGGAAGCATTTGAGGCTGTCAGAAAGTGAAGTAGCTGATCTCTGAGAGTCTTTATGAAGAGAGAATCACACAGACAATTCATGCCATGGCCTTTCATACATCAGACAGGGATGTAAGTTCACTGGAACATACATTGGCTGGGAACTAGAACATGTGTCTGCTGTACTGAGAAATAGAGAAGGACTAGCCAGGGAGACCATTTAAACATCAGCTGTAAGCAGCTAGAAAAATACTCTAAGAGCACCATATTTCATGTGTATGTGGCCGCTGGCTTCTCTGAGCACTTGGTGCAGTCAGGGTCTCTGCAGTCCAAACAGCTGTGCCACCTCCACTCTCGATCCTCACTGGAACAGAGCTGCCAGAGGCTAGGGAAAATAACCTAAATAGCACCATATCTTCTGCACCTGTGGCCACTGCCTTCACTGTGCACTTGGAACAACCAGTTTTCTAGTGATCCAAGCAGCTGCATCACCTCCA
>NW_011474402.1:0-717 GCF_000754665.1 Bison bison bison
ATGTATGGATGTGAGAGCTGGACTGTGAAGAAAGACTGAGCACTAAATAATTGATGCTTTTGAACTGTGGTGTTGGAGAAGACTCTTGAGAGTCCCTTGGACTGCAAGAAGATCCAACCAGTCCAACCTAAAGGAGATCAGTCCTGGGTGTTCTTTGGAAGGACTGATGTTGAAGCTGAAACTCCAATACTTTGGCCACCTTATGCGAAGAGTTGATTCATTGTGAAAGACCCTGATGCTGAGAAGGATTAGGGGCAGGAGGAGAAGGGGATGACAGAGGATGAGATGGCTGAATAGCATCACCGACTCAATGCAGATGAGTTTGGGTGAACTCCGGGAGTTGGTGATAGACAAGGAGGCCTGGCGTACTGCAATTCTTGGGGTCACAAAGAGTCGGACATGACTGAGTGACTGAACTGAACTGACTGAGCTGAGAAAGTTTATTTGTATTTCATTGAGGTTCTTCTTTCAAATGGCTTTATTCTACGTTTTCTAAGAGACTGTCAATGGTCAACTCTTAAGTTGAAATCAATGACTTAATTTTAATTTGATTTCTATAAATTGCTAATCCTTCATTTATTGTTCAACCTTTCAATACACTGGTTTTAAGAAGTTAAATGGCTGTGAGTTCCACTGAATAGCATACAGTGCAGACAGTAGGATTCTATCTTTAATAAAATCTATTTTGGGATGACTTAATCATTACATCATGTGAGT
>NW_011474403.1:0-559 GCF_000754665.1 Bison bison bison
ATTTTCGTTTTCTAATTTTTATTGTATTTTGTATTTTTCTCCCTTTTGTTTCTTGTATGAGTCTGGTCTAATGGTTTATTCAATTTTATTTTATCCTTTCAAAGTAACCTAGCTTTTTGGCTTTTGTTGTATTTTTGTCTATGGTCTCTTTTGTTTCTTTTGCTATTTATTTCTTGCTCTAATTTTTAAGATTTCTTTCCTTCTACTAACCCTGGGGTTCTTCATTTCTTCCTTTTCTAGTTGCTTTAGGTGTAGAGTTAGGTTATTTATTTGACTTTTTTCTTGTTTCTTGAGGTGTGCCTGTATTGCTATGAACTTTCCCCTTAGGACTGCTTTTACTGTGTCCCACAGGTTTTGGGTTGTTGTGTTTTCATTTTCATTCGTTTCTATGCAAATTTTGATTTCTTTTTTGATTTCTTCTGTGATTTGTTGGTTATTCAGCAGGGTGTTGTTCATCCTCCAGATGTTGGTATTTTTAATAGTTTTTCTCCTGTAATTGAGATCTAATCTTACTGCATTGTGGTCAGAAAAGATGCTTGGAATGATTTCTATTTTTTTG
>NW_011474404.1:0-529 GCF_000754665.1 Bison bison bison
AACACAATAACTGAAATGAAAAATATGCTAGCAGGAAAGAATAGCAGAATAAATGAGGCAGAAAAAAGGATAAGTGAGCTGGAATACAGATTGGTGTAAACCACTGCAATGGATCACAATAAAGGAAAAAGAATGAAGAGAAATGAGCACAGTCTCTGATACCTCTGGGACAACATTAAAAGAACCAACATACATATTACAGGTATCGAAGAAGAAGAAGAAGAGAGAGAAAGGGCTTGAAAAATTATTTGAAGGGATAATAGCCAAAATTTGTCTAACATGAGAAAGGTAAGTCACTGAAGTCCAGGAAGCACAGAGAATCACATAGTCCCACAGATGATAAATCCAAGTCCACACACACACACACACACACACACACACACACACACAATATGGGCTTCCCTGGTGGCTCAGATGGTAAAGAATCTGCCAGCAATGCAGAAAATTCAGATTCACTCTCTGGGTCAGAAAAAAACCCTGGAGAAGGGAATGGCAACTCACTCCAGTATTTTTGCCTGGAGAATTCCAT
>NW_011474405.1:0-774 GCF_000754665.1 Bison bison bison
CCAGGCTGCTCCCTGGGGGGGAGTTAGGCCGGACCCCACCCGCCTGACCCCGCCTCAGGCGCTCAGAGTGGCCACTGCCGCATTCCGTGGTGGGAGGAAGCTGAAAGGAGATTTCACCACTCTGTCATAAGGGTCTGTACACAGCTCTGCTGGGACATGGTTGTCACGGAGGCGGGTCTCCAGCCACACCTGGGGCCACGTGGCCTGCAGAGCCGGAAATGCTTCCTGTCTGGCCCTTCCCAACCCCGGCTGGGGGGCCTCCTCCCCGCTGCGACAGAGATCAGGCGGGTGGTGGCAGCTCACGTGGTCAGCTCTCTGGACGGCTACGGGGACTTCCTCAGAAGCTGAGCATGTAAGGAGGGGCCACTCTCTGCCCCCAGCGAGCTCTGGGTGAAAAGTGAGGATGAGGACAGGGTGGGTTTGGATAGACTCTCTGCCCCCTCACTGTGTGACTTTAAAAAATTGTGGTAAAGTATTCGTAACATAAAATATATCACCTTAAACATTTTCCCCTTTGGCAGATGTTTACCGATTGCCTCTCATGTGATACCGATTTCATGGTCAGCCATAAGACAGTTCAGTTCAGTTCAGTTCAGTCGCTCAGTCATGTCCGACTCTTTGCGACCCCATGAATTACAGCACACCAGACCTCCCTGTCCATCACCAACTCCCGGAGTTCACTCAGACTCACGTCCATTGAGTCACTGATGCCAACCAGCCATCTCATCCTCTGTTGTCCCCTTCTCCTCCTGCCCCCAATCCCTCCCAGCATCA
>NW_011474406.1:0-619 GCF_000754665.1 Bison bison bison
CATACACATATAATGGAATATTCAGCTTTAAAAGGAGAGAAAATTCTGAACCTGCTACAATATGGATTAATTTTGAGTACATTATGCTAAATGAAACAAGGCATTAACAAAAAGCCAAATACTTCATAATTCCACCTATATAAGGTATCTAAAATAGACAAACTTTGGTACCGGAAGTAGAATGGTGGTTGCATGGGCTGGGGGAAGGGAGAAAATGGGATTTGTTGTTCAATGGATGTAGTTTCAGTTTTGCAGAATGGACAGTTTCAAGTATTTCTCTATTCTTATTCTATTCTTTATTTTATTAATTTCCACTATTTTTTTATTATTATCTTTATTGTTTTATTTCTTCTTCCTGCTTTTGGCTTAGTTTACTATTTTTCTCCAGTGACTTGATACGAGAATTTTCCTTTTTCAGTTCAGTTCAGTTCAGTCGCTCAGTCGTGTCTCTTTGTGACCCAATGAACTTCAGCATGCCAGGCCTCCCTGTCCATCCAAACCCATGTCCATTGTGTCGGTGATGCCACTGAACCATCTTATCCTCTGTCATCCCCTTCTCCTCCTGCCTCAATCTTTTCCAGCATCAGGGTCTTTTTAAATGAGTCAGGTGGCCAAAATA
>NW_011474407.1:0-592 GCF_000754665.1 Bison bison bison
CCCAGCCCCCCCTTGTGGCCCAGGCCCCGTCCTCACCGCAGGGTCTTGCGCCGGGCGTCCTGGAGGGTGAACCCATGATAGGTGAGCGTCTCCTCCCAGACAGGACCCCTCATGCCCCGAACCGTGCGTGTCCGCAGCTGGCTGGCCTGAGGGCCAAGCAGGGAGTGTCAGAGCCCTCCTCGGGCCCCGGTGCCCCACCTGGGTCCCCCCCCGACCCAGCGATGGGGGGCCCCTGCCTGAGGGGGAAGCCTTGGGGAGGAGGGGCATGGCACACCAGGTGGGCGCTCCAGGCTGGATACCTGGCCGAGGGGAAGCTGTGGGGGCCTGCATCTCGCCCTCACCTTGCTGGCTCCGGGCAGCAGGTTGGCTTTGACGAAGGTATCCATGGAGCCAGAGGCTGGTGGCTTGAGGCCCTGGGAAGGGAGAGTGGCTGTGGGAGAGGCCCGGGGCGCAGGCCCGAGCCCCGGGGACGCCGCCCGCCCCCTCCTCACCTTGGCACGGTGAGCTGTGCAGTGCAGGGTGCTGTTGTCCGTGTCAAAAAGGAGCGTGAACTCGAGGGTGCCGAGGGCGGCTAGGGGCAGGGGGCAGGGAG
>NW_011474408.1:0-746 GCF_000754665.1 Bison bison bison
ATTATATATACTACATATAGTAATTATATATATGTGTGTGTGTGTTTTAGAGTCTGGAGTCTGTACCAGAGCTAGATTGCCTTATGCCCAGTCCAGTGCTCTTTCATCTCTGGACCCAGCTTACACTTATCTCCTTTGTGAACTATTATTGTAGTTATAATGAGTACCATAGAGTTTAATATTTGTGTTAAACCAACATAATTTGAAGCCCTACTTATATACAAAGCACTTGAGTAGCCACTCCACTCACATTTTCTCATTACATATGGTAACCCTATAAGGTAAACATTTTTATCTCAATTTTGCTGAGAATTAATCTAAGGCTTATAGAGATGCAATAATTTTAGCTCTTAGCAGTAGCAATTACCCATCTTCCCCAAGCACCATGGCAAGCAGACATGCATGCCTTCCTCATACAACCTACACATAGCTTGTGGACAACTTGGACAAAATGGATGCTGTTCTCCAGATATAAAGTATCTGTGCTCTGATCTCTGATTGCTCCTTCTGATCACAGACGTGCAGACAGACAGGTGATGACCATTGTTGTTACATCTTCCCTTATTGTTGCAAGTGCTTCCCTCTCTGCCTAAAATGATTTTCAGAGGATTTTAATGGATGGGGCCCTTCCTCCCATACCGTCCCCCTTCATTTTTCTCTTTTCTCCCTTTTTTTCCTTTTTTTAAAAATTTTATTTTATTTTTAAACTTTACAATATTGTATTGGTTTTGCCAAATATTGAAATG
>NW_011474409.1:0-622 GCF_000754665.1 Bison bison bison
AAAATTAATGAATGTACATAAATGTATAACTGAATCACTTTGCCATATACCTGAAATTAACACAATATTGTAAATCAACTGTACTCCAATAACATTTAAAAAATAGACTACCTGGGCATATATCTGAAGAAAACCATAATTCGAGTAGGTACAAGCACACCCATGGTCACTGCAGCACTGTTTACAATAGCCAAGACATGGAAACTACCTACAGGTCCATGAATAAAAATGTGATACATAAATACAATGGAATCATACTCAGCCATAAAAAAGAATGAAAGAATGTCATTTGCAGCACCGGATGGGCTTAAGAGATTTTCATAATGAATGAAGTAATTCAGACAAAGACAAATACCATATTATATCACTCAAAGGTACTATCTAATTTTAAAATATGACACAAATGTAGTTATTTAAAATACAGAAACAGACTCTCACATTCTGAAAACAGACTTATGATGACTAAAGGGGAAACATGGCGGGGGGATGGATACATTAGAAATTGGGATGAACATACACAAACCAGCAATATATAAAATAGATAGCCGAAAAGGACCTCCTATATAGCATAGGCAACTCTACTCAATATTCTGTAATAACCTATATGGGAAAGAATCTGGAA
>NW_011474410.1:0-594 GCF_000754665.1 Bison bison bison
AAGATTTCATGTACAAGTAATATATAATTGTTTTTTTCAGTTTGATCTAATTCATTCCATATGACAATCTCTGCATGTTCAGTTGCTCAATCATGTCTGGCTCTTTGCAACCCCAAAGACTATAGCATGCCGGGATTCTCTGTAAGTTAAAATTTCCAGGCAAGACTACTGGAGTGGATTGCCATTTCCTACCCCATCTTCCAGATCCAGGGATCAAACATGTGTCTCTTGCAACTCCTGAACTGACATGCAAATTCTTTACCACTGCATCACCTGGGTAAACTTGACAATCTTTAGGTTCATACATGTTGCTGCAAATGGAATTATTTTGTTTTTATATGACTGAGTAATATTCCATTATATATATGTACCACATTTTACTGATTCATTCTAAAAGAAAGGAACAACTTTCTAGAAACATTTAGTCTACCCAAACTGAATCAACAAGAAACAGTTTCAACAGATGAATTACTAGAAGTGAAACAGAAATGTAAGAACAAACAAGAAAGCAAAAGCTCCCTACAATGAAAATTGTAGGACTGGAAGGCTTCACTGGGTAATTCTACCAAATACACAAGAGGACATTATACTGAT
>NW_011474411.1:0-573 GCF_000754665.1 Bison bison bison
AAGATTTCATGTACAAGTAATATATAATTGTTTTTTTCAGTTTGATCTAATTCATTCCATATGACAATCTCTGCATGTTCAGTTGCTCAATCATGTCTGGCTCTTTGCAACCCCAAAGACTATAGCATGCCGGGATTCTCTGTAAGTTAAAATTTCCAGGCAAGATTACTGGAGTGGATTGCCATTTCTGACCCCATCTTCCAGATCCAGGGATCAAACATGTGTCTCTTGCAACTCCTGAACTGACATGCAAATTCTTTACCACTGCATCACCTGGGTAAACCATGACAATCTTTAGGTTCATACATGTTGCTGCAAATGGAATTATTTTGTTTTTATATGACTGAGTAATGTTCCATTATATATATGTACCACATTTTACTGATTGATTCTAAAAGAAAGGAACAACTTTCTAGAAACATTTAGTCTACCCAAACTGAATCAACAAGAAACAGTTTCAACAGATGAATTACTAGAAGTGAAACAGAAATGTAAGAACAAACAAGAAAGCAAAAGCTCCCTACAATGAAAATTGTAGGACTGGAAGGCTTCACTGGGTAATTCTACCAAATA
>NW_011474412.1:0-667 GCF_000754665.1 Bison bison bison
GTTTACCCAGGTGATGCAGTGGTAAAGAATTTGCATGTCAGTTCAGGAGTTGCAAGAGACACATGTTTGATCCCTGGATCTGGAAGATGGGGTCAGAAATGGCAATCCACTCCAGTAATCTTGCCTGGAAATTTTAACTTACAGAGAATCCCGGCATGCTATAGTCTTTGGGGTTGCAAAGAGCCAGACATGATTGAGCAACTGAACATGCAGAGATTGTCATATGGAATGAATTAGATCAAACTGAAAAAAACAATTATATATTACTTGTACATGAAATCTTTAAAAAAAAAATGATATGTATGGGCTTCTCTGGTAGCTCAACTGGTAAAGAATCCACCTGCAATTCAGGAGACCCTGGTTCAACTACTGGGTCAGGAAGATCCCCTGGAGAATGGATAAGCTACCCACTTCAGTATTCTTGGGCTTCCCTGGTAGTTCAGCTGGTAAAGAATCCAGCTGAGACCTGGGTTGTGGGAGACTTGGGTTTGATCCCTGGGTTGGGAAGATGCCCTGGAGAAGGAAATGGCTGCCCACTCCAATATTCTCGATTGAAGAATTCCATGGACTATCCATGGGATTGCAAAAGTTAGACATGACCAAGCGAATTTCACTTCACACCACGAACTTCTTTAAAAAGCAGAAATAGTCACAGATGTAGAAAAAA
>NW_011474413.1:0-818 GCF_000754665.1 Bison bison bison
TGTATGTATATGCATTTTTTTCAGATTCTTTTCTCTTATAACTTATTATAAGACATTGAGTGTAGTTCCCTGTTGGTTATCTATTTTATACTTAGCAGTGTGTATATATATGTTAATTTCAAACTGTTAGTTCGTCCTTCCCCTCTTTTCCCCTTTGGTAACCATAAATTTGTTTTCCTCTGTCTGTGAGTCTATTTCTGGCACAATTTCTTCCTTGGACATTCAGGGGAAGAAATTGAAATATAAGTGTAAATTAGAATAAACACACATTTTGTTTACTTTTTCTGCTCTTTCCAAGAATATTGTACTATATCTTCCGGTGAGATAAATGTAATCTGTCACTCTGAGGCATGCCCTTATAAAATGTGAAATTAAAAGAGAAGAGAAATGTTAATGACCTAAGAAATTCTCTTGTGTTTGTCCTTTGTGATACCACTAGGTCTCTCTGCATCAGGAAGAACACTGTGAAAGTAGCTTATCCTTCCTTCAAAGTTAGAAACTATGATATATGCAATGGGACAGCTTTTGAAAATGGGGAAGGCAACACTATTTGGTGTGCTATGGCAGTTCTTTGAAACAACATGCCCAGTATCCCAGAGTAGAGCCAGCTTTCCAAGGTGGCTACTGAGAATAAGACTCTGGCCATCATGCCCTTCCAAAGCCATTAATAACTGCATCCAAATGCAGTTAATCTTAAAAATTAACAAAAACCCTAACCACTTGGACCAGAGTAAGTAACGTGGACCAGATGAGAGGAAGTGTGACACAAGTATTGCCTGACCAAGCTTTTTCAATATTTTTGGAGAGTCCTGAGTAGA
>NW_011474414.1:0-651 GCF_000754665.1 Bison bison bison
AGTTTGCTGTGTGAGCAGAAGGACAGCTAGGGGGTTGGAAAGGGATGGAGGTGCTGACCACTGCTTCTGAGACAGGAAGGAAGAATTTGACCTTACTCTGGGGCCCCTTTGCTGCTCAAAGATGCTCTCCCTTCAAAACCTTCCCAAGGGGCTCTGTTACCAGCCTCATCTCCCAAGTACAATGGTAGGCATCACTCCACCTGATGCAGGCAGGCAAGGTGCTGTGTGAGCCAGCTGGACCACTGAGAGGGATGCCAGCCGGCCTATTGCACCAGCTCCTGGGCATTGGAGACCTCACCCTTTTCATCCTGTCCTGCTTGGCGGGGTTCCTGAGTGATTGATGTTCATGCCTCTTGTAGAGGATATTTGTTCTCCTGACCATCTTCCTTTTAGGAAGAAGAAATAAAGTGATTATCATTTGACTCATGCAATGTCTTCATTTTCATCTCCACACTTATCAAAATCCTATGGACTCATTTTTAGCTAGGGCTTCCCTGATATTGCAGTTGGTAAAGAATCTGCCTGCAATGCAGAAGACCTGGGTTCAATCCCTGGGTTGGGAAGATCCCCTGGAAAAGGGAAAGGCTACCCACTCCACTATTCTGTCCTGGAGAATTCCATGGACTGTATAGTCCATGAGGTGGCAAAGGG
>NW_011474415.1:0-1046 GCF_000754665.1 Bison bison bison
AAAGGAAATCAACCCTGAATATTCATTGGAAGGACTGATGCTGAAACTGAAGCTCCAATACTTTGGCCAGCTAATAAGAAGAGCCAGCTCATTGAAAAAGACTGATACTGGGAAAGACTGAAGGCAAAAGAAGAGGGCAGCAGAGGATGAGAGATGAGATAACATCACTGACTCAATGGACATGAATTTGAGCAAACTCCAGGAGAAAGTGAAGGACAGGGAAGTCTGGCATGCTGCAGCCCATGGGGTCACAGAGTTGCACATGACTTAGCGACTAAACAATAATTGACTATAATCAGATGTTTTTATTTCTAGGCTCTCTGTTCTGTTCCATTGATCTACATGTCTGTGTTTGTGCAGGTAACATATTCATACAATTTAAATTATACAATAGTTTGTGAAATATCTTTTCACTGACATTAGGTAGCAAATATAAGCAAATTAACTATAAACTATAAAACTATATCAAAAATAATTGTGGTTAGAGAACGCATAATTGTATGGAAGCTTCTTTACAATAGATATATAACAAAGAACATACATTATCTTTATCACTTTGAGCAAATAAAGTATTTATTTTACTTTACTTTACTGTCACCAGGAAAAGAGACAATCCATGTTTCCTCAAGTGTATTTCTGTCTACTCAACTCAACACATCTAGTCTTAGGAGAGAGAGTTGAGAAGGGAGCCTAGAACATACATAGCGGGTCTTCAGTTTATGCATTGCCAGTTTCACCTCTTTGTTTCTCAATGTGTAGATTATGGGGTTCAATATAGGTGTGAAAACTGTAGAGAACACAGAAAGGACTTTATCCACTGGGAAGTTGCTGAAAGGCCAGGCATAGATGAAGATACAGGGCCCAAAAAAGAGGGTAACCACAATGATGTGGGCAGTCAGAGTGCTGCGGGCCTTGGTCATGTCCGTTGAGGAACGACATTGCACAGTGACCAGGATGACTGTGTAGGAGACCAGCAACAGCAAGAATGAAGCCACTCCCATGAGACCACTATCCAAAAGCATCAACACTTCAGGGACATACGTATC
>NW_011474416.1:0-638 GCF_000754665.1 Bison bison bison
CTCCAACACCACAGTTCAAAAGCATCAATTTTTCAGTGCTCAGCCTTCTTCACAGTCCAACTCTCACATCCATACATGACCACTGGAAAAACCATAGCCTTGACTAGATGAACCTTTGTTGGCAAAGTAATGTCTCTGCTTTTGAATATGCTATCTAGATTGGTCATAACTCTCCTTCCAAGGAGTAAGCGTCTTTTAATTTCATGGCTGCAGTCACCATCTGCAGTGATTTTGGGGCCCAGAAAAATAAAGTCTGACACTGTTTCCACTGTTTCCCCATCTATTTCCCACGAAGTGATGGGACTGGATGCCATGATCTTCGTTTTCTGAATGTTGAGCTTTAAGTCAACTTTTTCACTCTCCAATTTCACCTTCATCAAGAGGCTTTTGAGTTCCTCTTCACTTTCTGCCATAAGGTGGTGCATCTGCATATCTGAGGTTATTGATATTTCTCCTGGCAATCTTGATTCCAGCTTGTGCTTCTTCCAGTCCAGCATTTCTCATGATGTACTCTGCATATAAGTTAAATAACAGGGTGACAGTATACAGCCTTGACGTACTCCTTTTCCTATTTGGAACCAGTCTGTTGTTCCATGTCCAGTTCTAACTGTTGCTTCCTGACCTGCATACAAATTTCT
>NW_011474417.1:0-756 GCF_000754665.1 Bison bison bison
GACTCAGCGTTCAAATGTTCTTTTGATGAATTTGTGGGGGAGCACGTAGTCTCCCCGTCCTATTCCTCCGCCATCTTAGGACTGCTCCCTCAAAGAATTTTAAAGCTATGAAAAGTAGTGGTCTAAATTAGCAAGTGAAAAATATTTTGAATGCTGTCTTTATCTATTTAGCATCTATTTAGAGCCATGTCCAGAAAGATAGTTGTAAAAAGTGTGCATATCCCAGGGTGTCTTCAGTTTTTAGTGCTTAGGGTAATTTTTTTGAAAGTTCATCCCTGTACTTTGAGTTTGTTTTGTTTTTTTTTTTTTTTACTTTGAGTTTTTAACAATAAAAATGATAAATGATTTTAAGCTTAACATTTTCTAAAGCAAACATTATAAAGCAGGGAACATGATCTAGTATATGCAGAATGATTTGAGTATTCACTCCTCCAGGAGTTCATCAATCATGCCTTGAACAGTGACCATAATATTGTTTCTCTTGTGTTCAGGTTTGGGATTCCAGAGATGAATGAAATATGCTTGTCCTTGTTGTATATTGTATATTGGGGAAGACAAATAGATATATCAAAAATTCTAATGTAAAATGGCAATTGCTTTAATCCGAGTATCTGTAGGAGCACAAAAGCAATGGACTCTGCTGGCTTTGGCAGCAGAAAGGCTTCAAAGCAGAAGCACCATTTGAGTTTAGCCTTAAAGAATGAGACACTTTCATCACTCAGCTGCTCTAGGTGCAGAAGGGACCTTCCTTGCTTC
>NW_011474418.1:0-542 GCF_000754665.1 Bison bison bison
GAAATTGATGCTTTGATTGTATCTATATCCATACCTACATCTATAGAATGAATGAATCACAATCATCTAATGATTCATCACCTCACAGTTTACTATTCTTTCTCTTTTTTCGTTTGGCTTAACACTATTTTTGTATGCATAACTCATTATATCAGTAACAATCATTTTCATATATTCTTGGTGTATGTATGAAATCATTAGTCTTGACATCGAGATGAAATTTGGGGAGGGCAGTGTACATTCCACTTCTATGAGATGATGTCAAGCTCCCATATTTCACAAGTGTGTGTGTGTGTGTGTGTGCATATATACATATATATATATGTATGTATGTATTTATACACATGAGAATGACACTTTAAGAAAGATATCACTATTTCAGGAAACAAATATGGCTTGAGGGCCTAGTATGTGTCAGATATTGCTCTTGGTTCTGGACTTACAGTGAAGGACATAAAGTCAATATTTCCTGTCATCAAGTAATTTCTATTTTCATGGGCAAAGGGGTGGTTCCTGGTATTGGTGTGGGGCAGAGGACAGCT
>NW_011474419.1:0-700 GCF_000754665.1 Bison bison bison
TTATGCCTGGGCTTCTAAGATCCGACCAGGGAGGCCTCAGTGTCTCCTCTCCTTCGGGAGACGGAAGGACGCCTGCGGCCTACGTAAGTGGTGCAAGTCTTCTTGTCTTGAAGTTTTATGGTCCCCCGCGTAAACCAGCTACTCAGCCTCTTTTCTCCACTGAATTTTCCTACTGAGTCTATCCTTATTCTATTACTCTTTATATCTCTAATTAATATCTAATTGAAGCTATCGTATCCTGACCCTCACCGACGCCGTCTCTCCTTCGAGTACCCTGGATCAGCCGGGGCTGGTCCCCGGCAAGAAAAGAAATTTATTTCTTTTATTTTTATCTCTGATGATGGATGTTCAGTAAACTTACTGTGGTCATCATTTCTTGATGTATGTGAGTCAAATTGTCATGCTGTACACATTAAACTTATCCAGGGCTGTATGTCAATTATGGGCTTCCCTGGGGGCTCAGCGGTAAAGAATCCGCTTGCCAATGCAGGAGCTGAGAGTTTAATCCCTGTATCGAGAAGATCCCCTGGAGAAGGAAATGGCAACCCGCTCCGGTATGCTTGCCTGGGAAAATCCCATGGACAGCAGAGCCTGGTGGGCTACAGTCCATGGGGTCGCAAAAGTCAGATATGACTTAGCAACTAAACAACAACATGTCAATTCTATTTCAATAAAACTGGAAGAAAAAGTAAAGTGTACA
>NW_011474420.1:0-733 GCF_000754665.1 Bison bison bison
TGAAGGGCCGGAGGCTGGCCGTGCATGCTCCTCACCCTCCCCGTGCCCATCTTCACCCTTTGCTGGTGCCCCTGCTCCTGGCACCCCACAGCCAGGCCCATGTGCCCCAGGGTCTGGCAGACCCCTCGGACCCAGCAAACTCAACGTGCATCTCCAACCTCCCGCAGAGGGCTCCCCCCGCCCCGCTCCGGTCTCAGGGGAGTCCCACTTCTGCCCAGTGAGTCCTGGATCTGCTCCCCCACTCCCCGCAGACTGTCCACCCCAGCCCACCTCTCCCCAGGCCTCTGGTCCCTGGCTCTGAGCTGTCGGGGCTGGCCCTCCAGGAGACAAACCTGACCGGGAGCCTCTCTGGTGTCATCCCTGTGTCCACGCTCCCAGGAACCTTCTCCTCCATCTCTGGCCAAGCCTCAGCCCCTGCCTGCCTGACCCCTGACCACTCCTGTGTCCCCTCGAGCGGCTTAGGCAGGCTGGTCCCCTGACAGCCCCTGACAACACCCCCACCAGGCATCCTCAGCGTGCTCCCCCACCCAGGGTGGCTGCTGGCGGCCAGAGGCGCTCACACAGTGGGCACTTGGGCAACAAGAGGGATTGTGGGCCCATGGGGCAGATGTCCCGGGAAGCTGGACGTGAGCTCCCTGCAGGGAGAGACGAGGGGAGTGGGCGCCCACCCGGCAGGCCTCAGACCCCGGGACCAGCGACCCACAGACCCCAGCGCAGAGGCACGGGAGCCAGG
>NW_011474421.1:0-570 GCF_000754665.1 Bison bison bison
AATGAAGGGAGACAGAAAGCTCTGGTCACCTGCCCTTCCCACCTGACAGTGGTCGGGATGTTCTATGGAGCTGCCACATTCATGTATGTTCTGCCCAGTTTCCTCCACAGTCCCAAGCAAGACAACATCATCTCTGTCTTCTACACGATGGTCACCCCAGCCCTGAACTCCCTCATCTACAGCCTGAGGAATAAAGAGGTCATGGGGGCCTTGAGAAGGGTCCTACAAAAATACATGCTGCGGACACACTCCTGACACAGTTACAAAATAGACATGCTAGGGGACTAAGTTTCAGTCAATATCATGTATCGGTCATCAATAGCAGTAGATTTAGTCTGAGCAAACTCCAATAGCCTCTTAAAATCAGAGGAAGACTTCTCTTGTTTGAATAAGATTCTTAGATATACTGGACTTCTTGTCTGTTATGTAGCTGTTGTTTAAATAATTATTTGGAAAGAAGAATCAGTTTGTGTCTATGCATCTACTTCAGTTTCAAGGGACAGTTTTTGTTGAGATAATGGAAAAATCCAAATGGGAAAATTTAATAGTGACTTAATTTAAAATTAAAAG
>NW_011474422.1:0-2132 GCF_000754665.1 Bison bison bison
GAACACACTCATATAACAGCACCTACATCAAGAAACAAAACATTATCAGTACCCCAGAAATTCCTTTCATGCTTCCTTCTAGTAACTACTTTCCCTTCCCACAAGGGCAACCTCTGTCCCAACTTCTAACAGCCTAGATATTTTTGTTTGTTTTTCTTTATATAAATGAAAGCATATAGTATTATTATTTTGATAATTGAGATAAAATTCACACGCCATAGAATTCAACCTTTTGAAATGTACAATTCACTAGTTTTTAGTATAACTACAGAGTTGTACCTCTATTACTACAATCAATTTTATATATATTCGCTATCCCCAAAAGAAACCCTGTTCCCATTTCCAGTCATTCCCTGTTTCCTCCCAACCCCCTCACTCCAGCTCCAGGCAACCACAATTCTACTTTTGGTCTCCATAAATTTGCATATTCTAAACATTCCCCTAAACGGAAGCCTGCAGTATGTGGTCTTTTGTGAACCTGCTCCTTTCATTTAGCATAATGTTTTCAAGGTTCATCAACTTTGTACCATGTATAAGTATGTACTTCATTCCTTTTTTTATTGCCAAATAATGTTCTATTGTACGGAAAAAAACACATTTTATTTATCCATTAATCAGCCAGCAAACATTTGGGTTGTCTCTTTTCTTTCCTTCTTTTTTGGCTATTATGAATAATGCTGCTATGACCATTAGTATACACGTTTTCCTGTGGACATATGTGTTAAATTCTTTTGAGTACATACTTAGGAATAGAATTGCTGAGTCATGTGGTAACTATTTTTAACCTTTTGAGAAACTACCAGACTGTTTTCCGTGAAAGCTGCACCACTTTATACGCCCACCAACAGTATTATGAGGCTTCCATTTATTCCACCTTCTTACCAACACTTGTTATAATTCATCTTTTTTTTTAATCCTAGCCATCCTAAGTGTGAATTGGTATCTTATCATGGTTTTAAATTGCATTTCCCTAATGATTAATGACGTTGAATATCTTCTCATGTGCTTATTAGCCATTTGGCTGTCTTCTTTCAAGAAAAATCTATTCAAATCCTTTGTCCATTTTTAATTGATTGTCTTTATATTGTTGAGTCTTAAGAGTTCTTTATATTGTCTAAACACTAGACTTCTATAAGATAAAAGATTTGCTAATAGCAATGGCACCCCACTCCAGTACTCTTGCCTGGAAAATCCCATGGACGGAGGAGCCTGGTAGACTGCAGTCCACGGGGTCACGAAGAGTCCGACACGACTGAGCAACTTCACTTTCACTTTTCACTTTCATGCATTGGAGAAGGAAATGGCAACCCACTCCAGTGTTCTTGCCTGGAGAATCCCAGGACGGGGGAGCCTGGTGGGCTGCCGTCTATGGGGTCGCACAGAGTCGGACACGACTGAAGCGACTTAGCAGCAGCAGCAGTCCATTTTATGGGCTGTCTTTTCGCTTTGTTCATAGTGTCTTTATTTTTTTTAAGATGTATGCTTTTTTTAATCTTGCATTTATTTATTCTTTTGGCTCCACTGCATGGCATTTGGGATCTTAGTTCCCTGACTAGGAATCAAACCCATGCCGCCTGCAGTGGAAGCTGAGTCTTAACCACTGGACCATCTTGGAAGTCTCCTTCGTAGTGTCTTTTGATACATAAAAGTTTTTAATTTTGATGAAGTCCAATTTATCTATTTTTTCTTTTATTGCTTCTGATTTAAGTGTCATATGTAATAAACCATTGCCTAATTCATGGTCACAAAGATTTATACCTACGTTTCCCACTAGTTTTATGGTTTTACTTCATGTTTAGGTCTTTGGTCCATTTTTGAGTTAATTTCTGTGCAAGGTGTGAGGTAGGAGTCCATATCCATTCCTTTGTATATGGATATAAAGTGTCCCAATACCATTTGTTGAAAAGACTATTCCTCCCCCAATGAATTGTCTTGGCACCTCACCAAAAATCAACTGACTGAAAATGTGAGGGTTTACTTTTGAACTCTCAGTTCTATTCCACTGAGTTATATGTCTGTCCTTACACCAGTCCCACACTTTTTTGTTTTAATATCTATTTATTTGGATGTGCTGGGTCTTAGTTTTGGCATGTGGGATCTAGTTCCCTGACCAGAGATCCAACCCAGATCCT
>NW_011474423.1:0-696 GCF_000754665.1 Bison bison bison
CAGGCTTCAAGTCCATGGGGTTACAAAGAGTCAGACACAACTGAGAAACTAAGGATGTGTGTGCGCGCACACACACACACACGCACACACACATGCACACACACGTGTGGCTCCAGCACAAAAGGACTGCTACTGTCATGCAAGCAGGAGCACTGAGAACAGCCTTCTATGCCACAGGCAGCATAGTATGCAAAACAGAACAGCAGCTCACCAGGGGGAGAATGTGAAGTCTGAGGAAATTCTAACAGCTAAACTCAAATCCATCCCAAGCCATAAGCAGACTGCCTCAGTAACTTGATTGAGGAGGAGGCAAGCACATTTCTGTGTGCGATTGATTTGAGTTTTATTGTGTAAAATTTCTATGCTACACACAGAAGGTAAAATATACTTTAAATTCCTTCCAGGCAAATTTGCAATATTCTATCCTATATCTTAAACTCTTAAGGGCTTAAGAATAGTATAAATTTGCTTCAGAGTCATTCTGCTAAGTATTTTCATAAAAGAGAAGCTAATTATATACATTCTAAAATGTAAAAACCTATAGTCTATAACACATAATCTGTTGATCAATATTTCTGTGTTTTTATAGTAACCTTGAAGTTTTGCTTCTGAGAGTACTTCCTATTGCATAGTCTATACAAATTAATAAGAGTGCCTAGGATAGGGTAAGATTTCAATAAACAATAGATATCTACT
>NW_011474424.1:0-811 GCF_000754665.1 Bison bison bison
AGGGGGTTAAAAAATATTGAGTATAGCTCCATGAGTTATACAGTAGGTCCCTGGTGGTTATCTATTCTACATATACCAGCCTGTACATGTCCAAACCAAACTCCCTAATTATCCCTTCCCCCATCGTTCCCCCAAGGAACCATAGTCTCGTTCTTAAAGTCTATGAGTGTGTTTATGTTTTGTAAGTTCATTTATATCATTCCTTTTTTTTAAATTTTATTTTATTTTTAAACTTTACATAATTGCACTAGTTTTGCCAAATATCAAAATGAATCCGCCACAGGTATACATGTGCTCCCCACTAACGCATATATATGGAATTTAGAAAGATGATAACAATAACCCTATATCATGCCTTTTTAGATTCCACATATAAGGGATGTCATATGATATTTCTCCTTCTCTGTCTCACTTACTTCACTCAGTAGGAGAATCTCCAGGTCCATCCAAGTTGCTGCAAATGGCATTTCATTCTTTTTAGTGGCTGAATAATATTCCATTGTATATTTTCACCCTGCTTATTTAACTTATACACAGAGTACATCATGAGAAATGCTGGGGTGGAAGAAGCACAAGCTGGAATCAAGATTGTTGGAAAAAATACCAATAAGCTGATATATGCAGATGACACCACCCTTATGGCAGAAAGTGAAGGGGAACTAAAAAGCCTCTTGATGAAAGTGAAAGAGGAGAGTGAAAAAGTTGGCTTAAAAAATCAACATTCAGAAAAACGAAGATTATGGCATCTGGTCCCGTCACTTCATGGGAAATAGGATGGGGGAAACAGTGGAAACAGTGTCAGACTTTATTT
>NW_011474424.1:1648-3119 GCF_000754665.1 Bison bison bison
TGGTTACTGTAAACAGTGTTGCAATGAACACTGGGGGTGCATTTATCTGTTTGTATCATGTTATTTTCCAGATATATGCTCAAGAGTGGGATTGCAGTGTCATATGGTAGCTCTATTTTTAGGTTTTTAAGGAATTTCCATACTGTTCTTCAGAGTGGCTATACCAATTTACATTCCCACCAACAAAATAAAAGGGTCCCCTTCTCTCCACACCCTTTCCAGCATTTATTGTAGATTTTCTGATAGCCATTCTGCCTGCTGTGAAGTGATAGCCCATTGTAATTTTGATTTGCATTTCTCTAATAATTAGCAATGTTGAACATCTTTTCATGTGCCTACAGGCCATCTGGAGGTCTTCTTTGGAGAAATGTCTATTTAGGTCTTCTGCCCGTTTTTTAGGTAGGTTGTTTGTTTTGATGCTGTTAAGCATCATAAGATGTCTGTAAATTTTGGAGACCAATCCTTTATTGGTCACTCACATCATTTGTAAATATTCTCTCCCAATCTGTGGGTTGTCTTTTTGTATTGTTTATTGTTTCTTTTGCTGTGTAAAAGCTTTTGAGATTAAGTAGCTCCCATTTGTTTGTTTTTTATTTCCATTATTCTGAGAAATGGATTGAAAAATATATTGCTGTGATTCATGTCACAGAGTGTTCCGCCTATGTTTTCCTCTAGGAGTTTTACAGTGTCCGGGCTCATATTGAGGTCTTTAATCTATTTCAAGCTTATTTTTGTGTATGGAATTAAATGATAATCTAATCTCTCTCTCTTTTTTTTTTTTTACATGTAGTTGTCCAGTTTTCCAAGCACCATTTGTTAAAGACACTCTTTCCAACATTGTATAGTCATGCCTTCTTTGTCATAGATGAATTGATCATAGGTACATGGGCTTATTTCTGAGTTTTCTGTCCTGTTCCATTGATCTATATTTCTTTTTTCTTTTTTTTTTTTTTCCAGTACCACATTGTTTTGATGACTGTAGATCTGCAGTATAGTGTGAAGTCAGGGAGCCTGATTCCTCCAGCTCTGTTTTCTTTCTCAAGATTGCTTTGGCTATACCAGTTCATTTGTGTCTCCATACAAATTTTTAGGTGTTTTGTTCTAGTTCTATGAAAAATGGCATTGGCAATTTGATATGGACTTCATTGTCTCTGTAGGTTGCCTTGGGTAGTATAGTCATTTTAACAGTGTTGGTTCTTCCAATCTATGGACATGGTAACCTACAAAAAGCACTTCTAAGAGGGAAGTTTATAGCACTACAATCTTACCTCACAAAACAAGAAAAGGAGAGAGGACAAGATGGTGGAAGAGTAGGTGGATGTGGAGTACATCTCTCTCCACAGATGCATTAGGAATACATCTTCAGACACAGAAGATCTCAGAATACCAGCTGCGAGTGGGCAGCAGTCCCTGACCACTTGAAAGAAATATATAAATCCACGAAAAATTCAGTAGGACAAAGGAAGTATAT
>NW_011474424.1:3430-4730 GCF_000754665.1 Bison bison bison
GCTTCAAGAGCAAACTCCTGTGGACGATCCACATGCAGAGGTGAAAATAAAACCACAATTGAACCCCAGGGGCAGTGTAGCTGAGGAAGAGGATTGAAAACCTTCCTATCAACTGTACAAGCTGCAGATTAAATCCACACAATCAACTAGGGAGACTCTGTCTATAGAATATATAAAAGGACAATGAGAGCTCCCACAAAAGAAAACACACTAGCTCTGGCAGCTGTGGACATTGGAGGCAACAATATGCAGGAGAAGGGCCATATTAGAGTCTGAGCTGTCACCATAGCAGGTCAGGAGACCAGCCCAGTATTGGAGGGCATCCTAGGGAGGCAAAGATGGACTGTGACTCACAATGAGGGAAACGATGTTGACACCTGAAATCTGAAAAAAAAACATATATTATCATTATTTTTTTAATTTGTTCTGTAATTGGCTCTGCACAATTATTATTATTCTATTTCTTTTCATCTGTTGCTGAGGTTGTTAATTTCATTATTACTATTAACTATTTAACCTTTTGGAATTTTTTTTTTTAAACAATCTTTTTACTCCCTTTATATACTGCTACCTCTATGTTGGCCTTTTGCAGTTCTGTGGGGTTTTTCCTTTGTTTTGTTTTTTGATTGTTTTTCTTGTTATTCTTTTCCTACTATAGTTATTCTTTAATATATATAAATCTTTTTTATACACTTCTATTTAACTTTGCTTTTCTAGATTGTTTTACTTTTCTTTTCTTCTATTTATCTTTTTCAACATGTTAGTTTGTTTTCTTTGCTTAATTCCTCAGTTGGCACTCCACTTTTGTTTTGTTTCCTCGTTTGCATTTTAGTTAGTTCTGTTTTTAATTGGTTGATATAATTTTTGGTTTCCTTTGCTTCTCAAGTCACATTCTTGTACTTTTTTTCTTTGGAATGTTTGGTTTTGTTTGTTTGTGTGTATGTGTGTGTCAGCTGGCACAGAATCCGCCTATAATGCAGGAGACTCTGGTTTAATTCCTGGGTCAGGAAAGATCCCTGGAGAAGGGATAGGCTACCCACTCCTGTATTCTTGGGCTTCCTTGGTGGCTCAGAAGGTAAAGAATCCACCTATAATGTGGGAGACTTCAGTTTGCTCCCTGATTTGGGAAGATACCCTAGAGAAGGGAAAGGCTACCCACCCCAGTATTCTGGCCTGAAGAATCCCCATGGACAAAGGAGCCTGGAAGGCTACATGCCATGGGGTCACAAAGCATCAGACATGACTGAGAAACTAAGTGCACCACAGCGTGTGTGCTAGTGTATTCCACTGTTTTTGTTAG
>NW_011474424.1:4879-6475 GCF_000754665.1 Bison bison bison
TTTGTTAGTATTTGATTTTAAATTTACCATTTGCTTCAGTTCATCTTTTGCTTCTTCTTATTTTGTTTATATCTGTTGTGTGTCTGTTTAATCCACTTTAATTCTATAACAATTTGTGGAATCTCAGTCCCCAGAAAGAGATATGACCTGAACATTTGAAGTGGGAGTACTGAGTTCAGGACCCTAGACTTCCAGAGAACTTCTAACCCCAGGGAGTACTAATTAGTGAGAACTCCCACAAAGGTCTCCACCTATATACACGACCTGGCATCACCAACTGCCAGCAGCATCCAGTACAGGACACCTCACCCAAACAACAAGCAAAACAAAAACATAAACATAATCATCAGCAGACAGTATACTAACAAACACACCAAAACCAAACACCTGACAGAAACTGCCCAACAGAGAGAAATAATAATAATAACGTACCTCCTCCCACCAGAATGCAGGCACAAATCACTCCCAACAAGAAGCCTACACAAACCACTGGACCAACTTTACCCACTGAGAGCAGAAACTGAAAGGATGAAGCCATATGACCATAAAGCCTAGAAAAAGAAGATCTCAAACACAGTTAGTTGGAAAAAAATGAAAAGACAGAGAAATATTAAACAAATATTACATAAAAGAAAAATTAAACAAGGTAGAAATTCACAAGATTTTACGAAGAAGAGGAAAGAAGCAAACTATGTGAAAAATAATTCAGGATAATGATAGTAAAAAATGGTCCAAAACTTTGAAAATAGAATGGAGGAAATATAAGAATCAATTAAGATGTTTAACAAGAATCTAGAAAAAAGGAAGAATGAATAGAGACAAACAACACAATTACTAAAAATTAAAAATACTCTAGAAGGAATCAATAGCAGAATAACTGATGCAGAAGAACAGATAAGTGAGCTGGAAGATAGAATGGTGGAAATAATTGCTGAAGAGCAAATAAAGGAAAACAAATGAAAAGAATTGAAGATAGTCTCAGAGATCTATGGAACAATACTAAACACACCAATATTTGAAATATAGAGATCCCAGAAGAAGAAGAGAAAAAGAAAGGGTCTGAGAAATTTTTGAAGGGATTATATTTGAAAAATTCCCCAACATGGGAAAGAAAAGAGTTAATCAAGGCCAAGAAGCACAGAGCATCCCATACAGGATAAACCTAAGGAGAAACATGCTGAGACACATGTTAATAAAAGTAAAAAGATTAAATACAAAGAAAGAATATCAAACGCAGCAAGGGAAAAGCAACAAATAACATACAGGGGAAACCTCATATGCTTAACAGCTGATCTTTCAGCAGAAACTCTGCAGGCCACTAGGGAATGGCAGGATATATTTAATGTACTGAAAGGGGAATATCTATAGACAAGACTACTCGCCAGGGATCTTATTCAAAATCGATGGAGAAATCAAAAGCTTTACAGACAAGCAAAAATTAAGAGTATTTAGCAACAACAAATGAGCTTTGCAACAAATGTGAAAGGGACAAGAGAAGGAAAAGACCTACAAAACAAAAACAAAATAATTAAGAAGATGCCAATATGTGTGTGTGTGTGTGTGTGTGTGTGTATAATTACTTTAAATGTAAATGGA
>NW_011474424.1:6575-6904 GCF_000754665.1 Bison bison bison
CAAGAGACCCACTTCAGACCTAGAGACACATAAAGACTGAAAGTAAAAGGATGAAAAAAGAAATTCCATCCAAATGGAAATCAAAAAGAAGCCAGAGTGGAAATTCTCATATCAGACAAAGTAGATCTTAAAATAAAGAATATTGTAAGAAACAAAGACAGATGGTACATAATTATCAAGAGATCCAAAAAGAAGACATAACAATTGTAATTATGTATCCTACATACAAGCACCTCAATACATAAAGCAAAAATTAACAGACATAAAAGGGAAAATTGACAGCCACACAATAATATTAGGGGATTTTAACACCTCATTTACACCAATGC
>NW_011474424.1:7004-9036 GCF_000754665.1 Bison bison bison
GCGGATGAAACTGGAGCCTATTATACAGAGTTAAGTAAGCCAAAAAGAAAAACACCAATACAGTAACCAATACTAACGCATATATATGGAATTTAAAAAGATGGTAACGACAACCCTGTATGTGAGACAGCAAAAGAGACACAGATGTATAGATGGATTTAATTGATATCTTCATGACATTCCATCAAAATGCAGATGAATACACTTTCTTTACTAGTGTACATGGAACATTCTCCAAGACAGACCACATTTTGGGCCACAAATTAAGCCTCAGTAAATTTAAGAAAATTGAAATCATCTCAAGCATCTTTTCTGACCATGATGCTGAGACTAGGTATCAATTACAGGGGTGGGGGGAATCTCTTAAAAACAGTCACATGGAGATTAAATAATATGTTTCTAAATAATAAACAGGATGCTGAAGAAATAAAAAGGGAATTGGAAAACATTCCTAGAAACAAATGACAACAAAAACACAATGATCCAAAACCTTTAGGATGCAGCAAAAGCAGTTCTAAGAGAGACATTTATAGCAAGACAATCCTACCTCAAGAAACAAGAAAAACATTGAATAGGCAACCTACCTTTACATTTAAAACAACTGAAAAACAAAACAAACAAACAAAAAAAAACGCAAGAAATCATGAAGATCAGATCAATAATAAATGAAAAAGAAATGAAGGAAATGATAGTAAAGATTAATAAAACTAAAAGCGGATTCTTTGAGAAGATAAAATTGACAAACAATTAGCCAGATTCATCAAGAAAAAATGGGAGAAGAATCAAATGAACAAAAAAAGAAATGAAAATGGAGAGGTTACAACAGACAATGCAGAAATACAAAGAATCATAAAAGACTATCATGAGCAACTAAATGCAAAATGGACAACCTGGAAGAAATGGACAGATTCCTAGAAAAATTCAACCTTCTGACTGAACCAGGAAGAAATATAAATCATGAACAAGTCAAATACAAGCAATGGAATAAAAATTGTAATTAAAAAATCTCCCAAAATACGAAAGCCCAGGGCCAGATGGCTTCACAGCTGAATTTTAGAGAAGAGCTAATGCCTATTCTTCTGAAACTCTTTCAAAAAATTGCAGATGAAGAAACATTTCCAAACTCAGTCTACAAGGCCACTGTCACCCTGATACCAAAACCAAAGACATCACACAAAAAGGAAAATTACAAGCCAATATCTCTGATGAATACATATACAATAATCCTCAACAAAATTCTAGCCAACAAAATCCCACAGCACATTAAAAATACCATATTTCATGATGAAGTCAAGTTTATCCCTGGGATAAAAGGATTCTGCAATATACACAAATCAATCAATGTTTCCTTGGAAGAAAAGCTATGACCAACCTAGACAGCATATTAAAAAGCAGAAACATTACTTTACCAACAAAGGCCCATCTAGTCAAAGCTACGGTTTTTCCAGTAGTCATATATGGATGTGAGAGTTGGACTATAAAGAAAGCTGAGTGCCAAAGAATTGATGTATTTAAACTGTAGTGTTGGAGAAGACTCTTCAGAGTCCCTTGGATTGCAAGAAAATTCAACTAGTCAATCCTAAAAGATATCAGTCCTGAATATTCATTGGAAGGACTGATGCTGAAGCTGAAACTCCAATACTTTGGCCATCTGGTGCAAAAAACCAACTCATTGGAAAAGACCCTGATACTGGGAAAGATGGAAGGCAGAAGGAGAAGGGGATGACAGAGGATGAGATGGTTAGATGGCATCACTGACATGACGGACGTGAATTTGAGTTGACTCTGGGAGTTGGTGATGGACAGGGAAGCCTGGCGTGCTGCAGTCCATGGAGTCTCAAAGAGTTGGACATGACTGAGTGACTGAACTGAATCAATGTGATACACCATATTAACAAATTGAAAGATAAAAACCATATGATCATCTCAACAGATGCAGAAAAAGATTTTGACAAAATTCAGCACCCATTTATGATGAAAACTTCTCAAAAAATTGCCACAGAAGGAACCTACCTCAACATAATAAAGGCCC
>NW_011474424.1:9435-10394 GCF_000754665.1 Bison bison bison
TGTTTGCAGACAACATGAAACAATACATAGAAAACCCTAATGATACTATCAGAGAATTTAGAGCTAATCAGTTAATTTAGTAAAGTCACAGTATACAAAATAAATACACAGAAATCACTTCCATTCTTATATATTAACAAAAGAAATCATAAAGAGAAATTAAGGAATCAATACCATTTCAACTAAAAGAATAAAATACCTAGGAATTAACCTACCTAAGGAGACAAAAGAGTTGTATACAGAAAACTATAAGACACTGATGAAAGAAATCAAAGATGACACAAATAGAGAAAGAAATATACCATATTCTTGGATTGGAAGAATCAATATAGTGAAAATGTGTAACTACCCAAAGCAATCTATAGACTCAATGCAATCCCTATCAAAAACCAATGACATTTTTCACAGAACTAGAACAAAAATTTTCACAATTCAAATGGAAACACAAAAGACCCCAAATACCCAAACAATCTGGAGAAAGAAGAATGGAGCTGGAAGAATCCACCTTCATGATTTCAGGAAGCTGGAAAGCTTCAATTACTACAAAGCTACAATTATCAAGACAGTACGATACTGGGACAAAAACAGAAATATAGACCAACGGAACAAGATAGAAAGCCCAGAGATTTCTATCCACACACCTGTGGGCACCTATATGACAAAGGAGGCAAGAATATACAATAGGGAAAAGACAGTCTCTTCAGTAAGTGGCACCGGGAAAACTGGACAGCTATGTGCAAAAGAGTGAAATTAGAACACTTCCTAACAATATATACAAAGACAAACTCAAAATGGATTAGAGACCTAAATGTAAGACCAAAAACTATAAAACTGGTAGAGGAAAACAAAGGTGGAACACTGTATGACATAAATCACAGCAAGATTCTTTATGACCCACCTCTGAGAATAATGGAAATAAAGATAAAAATAAACAAGTGGGACCTAATTAAACTGAAAAG
>NW_011474424.1:10494-11536 GCF_000754665.1 Bison bison bison
GCACATGTATCCCAATGTTCACTGCAGCACTATTTACAATAGTTAGGACATGAAGCAACTTAGAAGTCCATCAACAGATGAATGGGTAAAGGTGCTGTAGTACATATATACAATGGAATATATGCCCCTCAGACATAAAAGGGAACATATTTGAGTCAGTTCCAATAAAGTGGATGAACCTAGAGCCTATTATACAGAGTGAAGTAAGTCAGAAAGAGGAAAACAAATATCATAAATTTACGTGTATATGTGGAATAGAGATAGATAGTACTGATGAACCTATTTGTAGGGCAGCACTGGAGACACAGACATAGAGAAAAGACTTATAGTCATGGGGGTGGGGGAAGAAGGAGAGGGTGGGACAAATTCAGACAGTAACATGGGAACATATGCACTAGCATATGTAAAATAGATAGCCAATGGTAATTTACTGTATGACTCATGGAACTCAAACCAGGGCTCTGTAACAAACCAGAGGAGTGGGATGGGGTGGGAGGTGAAAGGGAGGTCCAAGAGGGAGGGGCCATATATATACCTACGGCTGATTCATCTTTATGTATGGCAGAAACTAAAACAATATTGTAAAGCAATTACAAAATATATATATTTTTTAAAAAGAAATAAGAGAAATCTCAAATAACTTAACTTACACCTAAAACAACTAGAGAAAGAAGAACAAACGAAACCTTAAGTTAGTACAAGGAAAGAAATCATAAAGATCAGAGCAGAAATAAATGAAATAGAGATGAAGAAAACAGTTCCAAAGATCAATGAAACTAAAAGCTAGTTCTTTGGAAAGATAAACAAAATTGATAAATCTTTAGCCAGACTCATCAAGGAAAAAAAAAAAAAAGAGAGAGAGAGAGAGAGAGAGATGACGCAAATTAATAAAATTAGAAATGAATAAAGTTACAACTGACTCCACAGAAATACCAAGGATCATAAGAGTCTACTATGAGCAACTGTCTTACATTAGCCATGCCATATTTTTCCATTAATAACACCATAAACTTTTATAAATGAACAATGCCCAATAACTGGA
>NW_011474424.1:11636-13808 GCF_000754665.1 Bison bison bison
CTTTAGGAATTATTCACTTTAATATGTTTATTTTTTCATGAATATTTTTACTCTGATGTTCTTTTGAGATTAGCATAAATTCAATAAATCACAAGTCTCACAAAATAACCAATATATGGGAATATTCTTTTACGGCATGATCTTAAGAGTGTACTGGATCATCGAAAAAGCAAGAGAGTTCCAGAAAACATCTATTTCTGCTTTATTGACTATGTCAAAGCCTTTGACTGTGTGGATCACAATAAACTGTGGAAAATTCTGAAAGAGATGGGAATACCAGACCACCTGATCTGCCTCTTGAGAAATTTGTATTCAGGTCAGGAAGCAACAGTTAGAACTGGACATGGAACAACAGACTGATTCCAAATAGGAAAAGTAGTACGTCAAGGCTGTATATTGTCACCCTGCTTATTTAACTTATATGCAGAGTACATCATGAGAAACGCTGGGGTGCAAGAAGCACAAGCTGAAATCAAGATTGCTGGGAGAAATATCAATAACCTCAGATATGCAAATGACACCACCCTTATGGCTGAAAGTGAAGAGGAACTAAAAAGCCTCTTGATGAAGGCAAAAGAGGAGAGTGAAAAAGTTGGCTTAAAGCTCAACATTCAGAAAATGAAGATCATGGCATCTGGTCCATAACTTCATGGGAAATAGATGGGGAAACAGTGGAAACAGTGTCAGACTATTTTTTTGGGCTCCAAAATCACTGCAGATGGTGATTGCAGCCATGCAATTAAAGGACGCTTACTCCTTGGAAGAAAAGTTATGACCAACCTAGATAGCATATTGAAAAGCAGACACATTACTTTGCCAACCAAGGTCCGTCTAGTTAAGGCTATGGTTTTCCCAGTGGTCATGTATGGATGTGAGAGTTGGACTGTGAAGAAGGCTGAGCGTGGAAGAACTTATGCTTTTGAACTGTGGTGTTGGGAGAAAACTCTTTAGAGTCCCTTGGACTGCAAGGAGATCCAACCAGTCCATTCTAAAGGAGATCAGCCCTGGGATTTCTTTGGAAAGAATGATGCTAAAGCTGAAACTCCAGTACTTTGGCCACCTCATGAGAAGAGTTGACTCATTGGAAAAGACTCTGATGCTGGGAGGGATTGGGGGCAGGAGAAGGGGACGACAGAGGATGAGATGGCTAGATGGCATCACTGACTCAATGGACATGAGTCTGAGTGAGCTCCAGAAGTTGGTGATGGACAGGGAGGCCTGGCGTGCTGCAATTCATGGGATTGTAGAGTCAGACACGACTGAGTGACTGAACTGAACTGAACTGAACTGAACTAAGAGTGTACAAATCTATAGGCATGACCAATGCCCAGAGGGGCGGAAGAGAAGAGGGGGAAGAAAAGCCACTAAACGTATTTTAAGCCTTCCAAAACAAGGCAGGCTGTACATTCTTTCAGAACAAACACCTTTTCCCTCGCAGAGCTGAATGTTTTATCAGCAGGTATTCAGGAAATATGTGTTGAACTGATAACAAGTGGATCTCTATGTATTGTAGCTTTTCTTTTTTTTTCTTTCACAAATTCAATAAACTAATCTTTCTCATCACTGCACAAGAAGAGGTAAAAAATAACCATCAGTTACCCAGATTTCCACAATCTTAGTCCCAAAGTCTAGGACAACAAGAAATAGCATATTATCAAGGAAGGTTATATATTCCTTCTTTGGAGACTTTACTAAGAGAAAATTGATTATGATCCCTCTGGGACAAGTCACAGGCAGTACTTATGCGTATGAACTGGGTGACTTCTTATGATCCCTTCTATGCAGATGCTTTTAATATTTTATTTTTAGTATGTTTGATGTTGAGAAAAATGGGAAAGACTGAAAGCCATTTATTTCCACATGAAGAAGGAATTTTCAGTGTTCTACTCTAGGTTTCATAATAACAAGTGACATCAGTCCAAAAAAATAGATTAACTTTTATCATGCCCTTTCTGTCAAGATATAGTTGTTTTAGTACACTAAAGCATTGTTACAAAAATTTGAAAGCCATAATACTATTTTTTATATGACATACAGCATGCAGGATAATTGTTCCCTGACCAGGGACCAAACCCATGCACCCTGCGGTGAAAGAGTGAAGTCCTAACCACTGGGCAAGCAGGGAATTCCCCATAATGCTATTTTAAGACCAATCTGGTACTAGGAGAAAAT
>NW_011474424.1:13908-14247 GCF_000754665.1 Bison bison bison
AAGGCCCAACTGGATTTTGATGCTTATTAATTTTGGTAATTGGTGCAATCATTTTTGATAGGATTCAAATGTTTGTGATGGGAAGAGTTAAAAATATGTTGGAAGGGGGAAGGAGGAGCTAAAAGTATCTTTATCTAAAGAGGTGGTGGGGAAATTGAAACTGTAATCAAAAAGCTTCCAGCAAACAAGAGCCCAGGGCCAGACGGCTTCACAGCTGAATTCTACCAAAAATTTAGAGAACAGCTAACACCTATCCTGCGCAAACTCTTCCAGAAAATTGCAGAGGAAGGTAAACTTCCAAACTCATTCTATGATGCCACCATCACCCTAATACCAAAA
>NW_011474424.1:14347-14605 GCF_000754665.1 Bison bison bison
ACAACTGACAAAGTATTTATTTCCAAAATATAAAAGCCACTCTTACAACTCAATACCAGAAAAACAAAGAACCCAATCAAAAAGTGGGCAAAAGACCTAAGAAGACGTAGAGATGGTTAATAAACACATGAAAAGATGCTCAAGATCACTCATCATTAGATAAATGCAAATGAAAACTATAATAAGATATCAGTACACACTGGTCAGAATGCCATCATGAAAAAATAAACAAAAAGTAAATGCTAGAGGGTGTGGAGA
>NW_011474424.1:15741-15947 GCF_000754665.1 Bison bison bison
CCTTGCATTCCTATACACTAATAATGAGAAAACAGAAAGAGAAATTAAGGAAACAATTCCATTCAGCATTGCAACGGAAAGAATAAAATACTTAGGAATATATCTACCTAGAGAAACTAAAGATCTATGTATAGAAAACTATAAAACACTGGTGAAAGAAATCAAAGAGGACATTAATAGATGGAGAAATATACCATGTTCATGGA
>NW_011474424.1:16472-19758 GCF_000754665.1 Bison bison bison
AGAGGGATGGTATGGGGAGGGAGGAGGGAGGAGGGTTCAGGATGGGGAACACATGTATAACTGTGGCGGATTCATTTTGATATTTGGCAAAACTAATACAATTTGTAAAGTTTAAAAATAAAATAAAATTAAAAAAAAAGAGTTGGTGGAAGCAAAGGAGAAATATTGATTATTTCAGCATTTAGTCTTTTTGCTATAAGCTTGACCAATGGCAAACACTGAATAGCCCCCTCCTTAGGCAGTCTGGCTCAAGACATGATCCTTATCAAATTTAATATAGCAGTTGGCATGAACTAAACCCTACCTAAATACAGGACATTGATATGTAGAACTCTGAACCAAACATTAAACCATACTGCTGGAAGTCCTATAATCCTTTAGAAAGGAAAAAGAAAAGGCCAAGGAGAACAGGAAGGGAGAGCAAATATAAGATGATTGGGGATTTATAAATAAATATAAATGTACCTCAGATTTTTGTAAGACATAATTGTTTACACAAAAGATCAAGGCCAGGATCCCAAAGTGAAGGGGTTATTAGGAAGTCTAAAAGGTATTTTTCAGATAATGAAAAGGGGGCTTAGCATAATTTGTTCCAGTATTCCAAGGTAACTGATAGGCCATTTTACCACAAATCTTTAACTTTTCATCACTTGTACATCTGGCTTTAAACAGAACTGTATAATAATCATGAAAATCATGCCTGTGAAAAAATGTTCAAATATAAGAAGAAAGTGCAAACTATACCTAAGATCTACTTCCCACACCCTTCTCTAATGTGATAACAGGAAAATTGAGTAAAGCTTGAATTGAACTAATAAACTATTGTTGTTTTCAGAATAGTTATTCAAGGAGATCATTAACAGGGTGACTAAAAAGGGTAGACAAAGTACCTTGGGACATTTGTTGGGAAGTAGAATGTTGATTCCTGTGAGATAGCATGCCAACTTTCAGGCAAGGACTTCTACCTTTGAGCCCTCACATCACATACAACTCCTTATTTGCAGACCATATTTTGTAGTCTCAAAAACTGACATCTCCAGACTGCCTCACTTATTTTGGTTCATGTGACTTTAAAACAATTACTATGGTAGATACAATATCTTTGTAGTTTGAGAAAATGTTTTTTAAAAGTTTAATGCTATTATATACAACAACAAGCATCTGTCTTTTTTATTATGTGCTTTTACATATAATAAGAGCTCATGACTAATCATATGAAGTGAAAATTGCTATGCTGCTGCTGCTACGTCACTACAGTCGTATCCGACTCTGTGCAACCCCATAGATGGCAGCCCACCAGCCTTCCCCGTCCCTGGGATTCTCCAGGCAAGAACACTGGAGTGGGTTTCCACTTCCTTCTCCAATGCATGAAAGTAAAAAGTGAAAGGGAAGTCGCTCGTGTCCGACTCTTAGCAACCCCATGGACTGCAGCCTACCAGGCTCCTCCGTCCATGGATTTTCCAGGCAAGAGTACTGGAGTGGGGTGCCATTGCCTTCTCCTTGCTATACATTTTTATTAAAACAAAACAGACATATAAATTAATGTCTACCATTCCAACTTCAAATATTTTCATCAAGTCTTATAAGGACATTAAAAGGTGGTCCCTTTTGCAAATGTGGGTATGGAATTAGGTCATAATTATCTCACTCATTGGGCTTCCCTGGTGTCACAGACGGTAAAGAATCTACCTGCAATGCAGGAGACCCGGGTTCAGTCCCTGGATTGGGAAGATCCCCTGGAGAATGGAGTGTCTACCCACTCCAGTATTCTTGCCTGCAGAATTCCATGGACAGAGGAGCCTGTTGGGCTACAGTCCATGGGGTCACAAAAAGTCAGAAATGACTTGGCAACTAACAAACTATCACTTATTAGGAGATTGTGTACTTTTCCTTATAATTGTTTTTGGAGAAATATGTGGACAAACCAAAAGTTCAGGTTTTGTACTTTTCTTCCCCCAGAATCTCTTAACATGAGCTGTTGCACAATATAATATCTAATTGTTGTAGCAGTAGCCCATTTTTTATGTTCTCTATATATTCCAAGAAATAAGATATTTATGCACTGTATGCCTAGATTTATATATTAAAGTACAATTCCAATATTCCTCTATCTCACTACATTATACAGTGAAAAAATAAAATATATCTCTGTAGAAAATGATTTTCAAAAAGTAATTATATATTGATTTATAGTTAATCTACTTAGGTATCCAGACATAAATTATTTAAATAATACTGTGCTAGATGTTTTGTATTTCAAAGCATCAACTTTTCATGAAATCTAGAGTCACTGAATTTTAAAAGTATATACATGCTATGTGACTGATGGGACTTCCCCTATACAGACCCTGATATTTTGGTAGCATAAGGATTCCCTGGAATGTATAACTTTAGTTCTAAGGTCATCTTTTTGGTAGAGTCAGACTAAATATCAAGGGAGATATATACATACTCCTCTCTTAAGACTCCACACAGAGACTGATCATAACCATAAAACAAAAGGGGTACAAACATATACCAAACAAAAATTATTCTTCAATTTCAACTTCAGAATGTAATAATAAGTCCTAATGCAACTGGACAAAAAATGTTTAGTCACATTCTCCTATATTTTTAGATTTTCCTTTCAACAACTTTTTTTTTTTTAAAAAATCACATAAATTCCAAAGTCTGATATAGAATCTGCCTTATTATGGATCTTGCCACACTTTCTACATATTCCCTTTAAAACTCGCCAGATATTTGACTCGTTGCCTGGCCAATTTGCTGTATCACCACCACCATCCTGAGTGTCCTCTCAATATTGCTCAGAATATTTAAATTCAAGACGTTTATTTCCAAAAATTTTAAGTAGAAACTCATTGAAAAAGTTTCACCACAACCACAGCTTTTTGAGTTCAAAATATTTAGTTGATGAGCAAGACCAATTATGCTTAAGATTCTGAAAGTGTGAGATCAGATTACACAATATTTAGTAACAGATTTTCAATGACAATTACTTGCAGAAAATTTCTTCCATAATACTATTAATTTTATGTTATTTATATTCCACTTGTGAGGGTGATGAGAAGCAAAGGAAGGTTTAGTTCCCTAATCATATTACCCAGGAATCAGGCATACCTAACCCTAAGACTACATTCTCTAGCTAAAAGGTTAAAATTCTTTCCCAAGAACAATATGTTTTTTTTGTTGTTGTTGTTGTTAATTATAAACTTTTTATTTTATTTTATTTTTAAACTTTACAATATTGTATTAGTTTTGCCAAATATCAAAATGAATCCGCCAC